>NC_091160.1:51879140-51949140 GCF_040958095.1 Procambarus clarkii | reverse complement strand
TACAAGACGAAGCTGGAAAAAGTTCAAAGGTATGCCACTAGACTAGTCCCAGAACTAAGAGGCATGAGTTACGAGGAAAGGCTGCGGGAAATGCACCTTACGACACTGGAAGACAGAAGAGTAAGAGGAGACATGATCACAACCTACAAAATCCTCAAGAGAATCAACCGGGTAAACAAGGATAAACTATTCAACACTGGTGGTACGCGAACAAGGAGACAGGTGGAAACTGAGTACCCACATGAGCCACAGAGACGTTAGAAAGAACTTTTTCAATGTCAGAGTAGTTAACGAATGGAATGGCATAGGCGGTGATGTGGTGGAGGCTGACTCCATACACAGTTTCAAATGTAGATATGATCGAGCCCAATAGGCTCAGGAACCTGTACATCTCTTGATTGACGGTTGAGAGGTGGGACCAAAGAGCCAAAGCTCAACCCCCGCAAGCACAAATAGGTAAGTACAAATTGGTGAGTACACACACACACACACACACACACACACACACACACACACACACACACACACACACACACACACACACACACACACACACACAGTAAAATAAATAAAGTTACCTTGGCTGATGACATTCGATAAAATAATTTTATGCAATGTGCATTTTACTTTCATATTTTTATATAAATTAATTTCATCTTGTAACACTGATCATGTGCTATATTGATATCACATTCAATTGCACAAAACAAATATTAAACACTAGAAACACGGGAATAGCAGTTATAAGGATATATTGTATTCTAACATTAATTTAATTGTTTTATAATTAACATTATAAAACAAGCATTGAATTTAATGAAATGCAATTTCTGGGTGAGCCCCAGTGGCTCCCTACAGCTATATGCTGAGATGGTTACCATCTACTGGGTCACATCAGCTGTAACGTTCTAGAGGCCTATTGAGGCCAGAACCCGACTCCATCACAGAGTCACAGGGAGCAATGACATTTACTACTGTCACCACATTCGGGATGGCATCCAGAAAGTCGGCGAGACAAAAACAAACAAATGGTGGATTCAGGAGAGACCGAAGGCTCAAAACCAGCTGAAAGAGCTCCCCCAACTATGTAAACAAACTATCAAAATCTCTCAAAACATGTGCGATTTTGCTCACCCCACCTACCCCACTCATTTGAGGGGAAAGGGAAGGAGGTGGCCTAATGCCAGCTTGTGTTCCCAAGCTCAGTTCTACGGAAAAATGTAGGCAGCCACCTGACAACTTGGAAGAAGGGGATCAGGAAGCCACCGAGACTCACCCAGAAATTTACTACCAAAGGCACAGATTGCCCAAAGCAAAAATGACAAAGGCAAAGTTTAGTCCCCTACACAACTGCTCGAAATTTACTATCTTAGAAGTCTATAAAGTGAGAAACTACAATAGAGAAAGATGTAATCCAGTGATGACCCAACAACACATCAAATAATGAAGAAAGGACAACGTTCTGGTCTGTCTTGAGCCATTATCAAATCGTGTCTTGATAATGGTCCAGGACAGACTGAAAGGTCATTGTTTCTTCATTTTATTTATTGGTTGTGAGGGCATATATTTCTTCAATGATTGCAACTGCATGCAACAGCCCCAATCACAATGGTGGTCACCTTGGAAGCTATCAATTAACAGAAAATGTGTGCGAGAGCAGCCACATAGATTCGCTGTATGTCAAATCGAGAAGAGGTGCACACCACACTGTCTCCAGTCGAGTATGAGGAATCACCCGTCACTGGGTCGTCAGCCTCACTCCAATGCATAAATGCTTTTCCAGAGAAATGACTTGGGGTCTCTATACCCAGAACCGATACCCAATAATTAAGTGGAAAAATGTATGAGGCAGTACGTAGGGAAATGCTGACAAAAAGACAAAAACTAATAATAATGTTTATTCAGCAAATTTATTAATACATTGGGAGCTTTACATTACTTTAATCAAGAGTGGCTCAATAAAACCATACAAATCACACACAGCAGGAATCGTTCCCACGGTGTTGATATGAGAAGACACACGGTCTCTACTCACTTGCACGGAACAATAGTGAAGTAACTGAATAATAGTGAACACCCCGACAGTTACTGCCTAAAGAAATCTGATTGGAGTTCCAACAGAACACTCGGGCAATACACAACAATATCAAGAAATTCACAGTAACACCATCAATGACATCAATAATGCACACAATATCACTGTATCACTGAAATCAATTTCACAATGATTTATTAATAATTGAAATACACATACATCACTGAGAGACTATATGTGGTGTATGTTAATTCGCTTATACAATGTGCAAATACCCAGAGCACTTCCCACTCAGGTCAGGTAAACATCTTGACATTTGTGGGTCACCTCAGTTGTTTTACCACTCAACTGAAGTGGTTGGAAAGGAGGTATACTTAATCGGTCGGTTAATTACCAAGATCTACACGGGGCAACCCTGGGAAAAGTAGTAGAGATTTGTACTTACTGTGGGCCGGCCTTGACACATTCCCTCCCAATACAAACACACATCCATAATAGTTGGATGATGATGTGTTGGCTGCACTGACACTGGCTTGACTCATGGATTGCATAGATGGCGGTCTCTTCTTCTCATTAACCTCATTCACTACCACACGTGGTTGAACATGCGAGGTTACTCGGTCAACTTAATGGATGGCAACTCCAAAGAACATGCATGACGTACGTGAGACATGGGGCAGGGCATCACGGAACAATGAACGTGTTCGCTCCGTGTGCGAAGCTGGACTGTCACACTGCAACGTGTATGGTACACACACTTGTGGACCTTGGGTCGGCACTTTAGGGTGGGTTTAAGTCACAAAACAAAATAATCGGGTAGCAAGTTTAGAATTATTTCAAATCTTTCAGTAATCAAGCGGCGATAATCTGTAGATCACACACATAACTCTGATAACCTCAATCCTTCACTATGAACATGGATTGAACAGATAATATCCAATAGCACTTGGCTGTTAATACTGTAACAGTCACCGGGTTATATGCAGACGATGAGTCACAATAACATGGCTGAAGATATGACGACAATAGTACCAGTTCCATAATGATATATGACTGCATAATATGGTTTATTGATACATCACAGATCAAGTAAATGTAATAGCTCAAAAAGTTATAAAGTTCTTGGTGATGATGGCTAACAACAAGTGTAAAATTGGAAAATAAACAGTAATATTGGTGTAACTGTTTACACTACATTCAAGTGGAGGTCGCTAAATTAAAGTGTGTAGAAGTGGGAGTGAACTGTACATCACTGGTGATTGTGCAAAAGTACTTTCTACAAAACTACACTAAATACTGTATGTGGCTGGATAGTAGCAGGATTACTTAATAACGACCTTTAGATAAGGTGTAATAACAACAATATTTAGATAAATTATATAGCAGCAGCAAAAAGTAAATTTTGCATTGTCACTAGAATGCATTCCCTATTTGCCCTCATTCAATGTTCACAAATGTACCATTTATGTCAATATTCACAAATTCAAAGTGCTGAAGTTTTACTGGAATGCATCCCTTAAAGGGCTCACTGTACCTTGTGACTAACACATCGATCCACTGTGACAGCTGTGGACCATATAAAGTTGAGTGAGAGGCAGAGACTTCCTGTGCTGAGGAGTTGCCATGATGTCCCAGACTAAGGAGAAGGCAAGTATTACTGAGATCTGCATCAGTGTAGGATCCCGATGGCCCTTTGTTTAGTGCCCTGAAAATTGCAAACAATTTCATCATAAAATGAAATTATCAATGAATTTCATAAAGAAAATACCATGTTTGGACAATGGGTGGAGATGGAAGTGGCACAACAGCACAAAAAGCTGAACATGTAAAGAATAGAGTGCAGCGTGAAATGTAATGCCCCAGTCCGAGTGGTTCCTTTGCAGCTTCCCTTAGTTTCTGTTACCAGTACAATAAATATAAGATACTGATTGTCAGATTCCCAGTGACAATCTTGGTACACCAGGGACAAGTACATTTCTCCAGGCATAATGCCTCTGAATAATGTTTGGAATATTAAATTGGCAAACAAAATCCTAGAACAAGTTAATCCCCCACTAATTAAACTACCCCTACCACCATCAGGTGGTACAACAGCCACCTGTTGTGGTGGCCCCACCACTTCCAAGTGACCAAGTGGCGGGGTCTGATCCATCCAAGACTCAGGAAATGAAGCCACTTCACATGTTTAACTGGCACAAATGAGACTACACTTATTATAGATAAATTGACTCGCCATCTTTCTGACTAAGTGTCCCTGCATAAGGGGTTCCATGCTAAAAAAAAGTTTGATGGTATGTATGCAGTTTATTAATATCTCTTGCTGTAAGGCCATTGCAGTGGCATAGATATAGCCATTTTCAGGTATTTTGTTAAAGAGAAACTATTTGATAATTTATTCATTGCTTATTTGTGGCAACTTTTGTCCTTCCTTGTTTATGAGAGATAGGGTTCAGTGTTGGCATGTTGTATGCATCGTCTCAAGTTTGGTCTTTTTCAATCAGAAGTCATCTGTTATGGTCATATTGTACTATTTTCCAGTATCTGAGAGGTTGTTTAACTCGTTTCCTTACTAGTTGAGTGAACATATATCTACTAACTTGTCCAGGGTCTGAATCTGTCCAGTGTTTGTGCAGTTTTCACATAGGGTGTCTGTTTTTCCAGGTGGGGAATATGTTGAATCCTCCCACCCAGTTAAAGCTGATGTAAACCTTGTCCCTTCTACTCCCAGGTGCATTTCCATTGGCTTGTTGATGGCATGGCTATGCATCCAGGTTTCCTCAAATAACATTTAGCTTCATTGCTAGCATCTGTTTTGTTGTTTTCAGGTGTTGGCATGGAAGGTCTTCAAGGAGTTTATTGTGCTCCTGTTGGGAGCTTCCATCAATCAATCAATAGAACATTGCCTGCTTCTGCTTTGTTCTGTGTAGTGAACTCAGTGGAGCGTTATAAATATAGTACTACAGATTCATAAATTCTCTACAAAATTAGGTAATTTTACATTATAGCTAATGATTAAGCAACTACATCACACAATTAAACAAAATTCATAAATTCATCAATATGAGTGTTCTCTTACCTGGCCTCTTTGACTGATATTTGGCGGCCGTGCACGACCTGCAGCGGCAGTATGAGGAACGAGTGTGAGGCTCTCACAACATTATCAATCTAACCATCCATGACCCGGGAAACAATGGTTTACGCATATCAAAGTTGTGGGAAACTACCTGGTAAATGCAAAATAATTATAATTAGTGAGAAGCAATGATGCAGATGTGGAATGAAATAAAAATATTGATGACATTATTATCCAAACCAAGTTGATCCAAGTCCTTCCTTTGTAGTGGGCATTCTACTGCAGAGAAAATTCAGTTTCAGTGAAACATTTCTATTATGTTCTATTTCTTGACAATATGATTTTATTAAAACATTCTGTAAGGTATTTTGAAACTGAAGTTACAAATCCAAAAGTAAAATTTTATTTCAGAAAATATAACTAACAAATATATAGGGGAGCCGGTCGGCCGAGCTGACACCATGCTGGACTGTGATGCTGTGGTACCGGGTTCGATCCCGGCGCCGGCAAGAAACAATGTGCAGAGTTTCTTTCACCCTATGCCCCCTGTTACCTAGCAGTAAATAGGTACCTGGGTGTTAGTCAGCTGTCACGGGCTGCTTCCTGGGGGTGGAGGACTGGTCGAAGACCGGGCCGCGGGGACACTAAAGCCTCGAAATCATCTCAAAATAACATCAAGATATATAAAAAATAAGTCACAATAATACTTATTGTGCCTACGGGTCCCAGTAGTACAGTCGGGTTCGTTCTTGATTAACAATAGAAAATTCCAGGTTAGAATCCCGGGTGAGACAGAAATGGTTGGGCACATTTCCTATCACCTAATGGATCTGTTCACCCAGCAGTAAGTGAGAAAGGATCTGACCAGCTGCAGCTCTCCTGGTGGCAACAATCGATACTAATGGGTTCAAGCTAATTTCAAATAAATTATTTCCTTTCGTTTGGAGAGTTGTTTGGCAGTTTCAAGGCTTTGGTTCTTGTGACTCCAGCAGATGCCTATAAAGCTTTGCTGACATTCTGATTTTTTCCCAGTGAAATGGCATAATGTCAATTACTCTCTGCCACTGTAAGGCGGGGCCAGGTTTTGGCTCTCGTCAACACTAGGCCAAATAGAACTGTGACTGATGTGACTTTTGTAGCTTGTATGTATCTCCCTGTAGCTATCTTGCTGATAGCAAGATAGTTACTGAGCCACAAAGGAATTATAATAATAATAATAATAATTTTTATTTAGGCAAAGGTACATACATAAAGAGATTTTACAAAGTTTGTTGGCTTTATAGATAAGAGCTAGTACATACAATGCCTAAAGCCACTATTACGCAAAGCGTTTCGGGCAGGAAAATTCTCCTAGAAAAACAAGACACCCTCCTCCAGTGTGTCTCATTTTTCCCTAGCCCAATCAAAATTATCTAGTCTGCAGAGCTCAGGTTCCTTCCTCTATGAGCTGGCTAATTTTGAGTCTCATTACTGGGAAATAGATAGGCTTATTTTCCACTCTAAGGCCTGCTGATGTGAAGTGGCTGTCAAGACTTGCTCTATTCCTGTGTTGTCAGGTCTTGTGTTTCACTTGAGGCTATGCATAGTTTGGCTGTTATTTCCTGAGCATGTGTCTTATCTGGCCGATTTACTTCTGTATATGTCATTATGGACAATTAAGATGTGGTTATTTTGTGGAATTGTGATTTTTGAGTCCAGCTTCTGGGGTCCATGAATGAAGCAACTGAGGAGGACTCCCAGAAAATGTTCCAGAGTGAAAGGGTTAATAGTGAAATTATAAACAGAAACAACATACAGTATTGTATATTTCCTACTGCAAGAGCAAAACAAAAAAACAAGAAATTGTAAATATTAGGGCAACAGCTTACAGATGGAAACATGATGACAATACCTGTTCTCCAGGTTCCAAGGTGATCTTCCCTTCAGCAGCAAGAGTTGAAGTTGGATCACTAAATACAACAAGTGGGTGCTGTACGGTGTCCTCTCCAGCAACTCTGGCATCACCTGTTACTCCTCCAGACCATCTTGTGACCACAGTTATATCACTGTTGGGGCCCAGAGCTCCACCCAAGTTGCGAAAAACTTGCTCTTTCACATCAAATTCTGACCCTACCTTTAAAATCCTGTAAGAAAAACAAGTATTAAGAAATTAGTCTTTATGTTCTGATAAAGCTTCCTCAAGGCTCAAGTGAGAAATTAAATATTAACATTTTTATATTATTAATTATTCCTAAATGTAAAGACAAGATAATCAAATGATACTATTCATACTTACAAGTAATCTATGGTTTGTTTTCTCAAAGGACAGTCTATATTTGAAAAGTGGAAAAATTCAAGTCTCGATCGGAAACGCTCTCAGGCTGTCAATATTGCCTATGTACTGAACCAAAAGTCCCCTGAAACAAAATCAGTCATATTTTTCTATCTTAATATGACCGCTATTCCACAGTCGACCTGCAATCACAATAAACATATTTTAAAGATACATACACGCTTTCTGTACAGAAAATAAAAATGAATAAGAAAATCTATTACAAATATAAACCTCTGCATTTATCATGAAAAACATATATGTGGGAATAAATTTATTACTTTAGCTATACAGTCATACGCAGCAACTCCTTTAGCCATCAGAGATCACACAAATTTTGTTTGGAAATCATCTTGAATGGCAGAAACACTCATTTCTGCTTAATGATATTACACGAGACATATAATGAAGCCATTCAAGTACTCTAGAGTCCTATCAAAGTGAGAGCTTCAGGTAAGTGTCCCTTAATTCCATCAGCTGATGATCCTTATAAACAGGTTTAACAATACTGCACAAAGTTCTTGAAAAGTATGTGATCATAATACAACAAATTAAAAATTATAATGACAAGGATCAAATCTAAGAAGTTTAATCTGAAGTATATAGCTACACATGAAACCCAGTATCAAATTAATACAAATTATAAATAAACTGGTGTTAGATAAACTAGTTTAAGTCAACAAACTTAAAAATCAAAGGGATAAACTGAGTTCAGTGCAACCTTTATTCAGCAAACTTAATGGGACAAGGCCCAATTCAGCTCAACCACTGTAACTAGACATTAGAGCAGCGATCTTGTTTCTTGCAAGTCAGTGTTCAATCCCCTAACCGCTTAAGTGGTTGGGCACCATTTCTTTCCTCCATTTTATTCCAAATCCTTATCTTCATCCCTTCCAAGTGCTACATATTCATAAAGGCTTAATGCTCTCTCTTTGGCTTCAACGAACACTTGTTAAGTGTTTGGCAAATTGGTGATAAGATCCAACTTGCAAACATGCGTTGCAATTGGAGGTTCGCTGGAGCAAGGTTTGATAGATTGAGGTTTCCGTGTACTCTTCAACTTTCTGTAGTTTACATCAATAAATTATTCTTTCACGTCATCTTATGACCAGTTAACACACATTAAGACTAATAATATCTGTCAAAACATTTAACCACTGAGTGTACAATTAACACCATATCTTACCTTGAATGTATCACCAAGATGGTATGAATGAACATGAAGAACTAAAGTTGCATACACATTACATTTGTTCTTCTCGGCGTTGACGAGCTGAGCCAACGCCCTGGTACCGAGTCCAGCCCCTGCATGGTAGAGCGTCAAGGCTGCAGCATTTCCACCATCCAGCTTATCCTTCTTATGGTAACGATTTCTCAAGTAACTCTCTAGCCCAGGAGTGACTACCATTGAAAATTAGAAAAAAATATGTAAGAAAATGATACACAGTACTATACTGAATTATACTACTAAAAACATGGCTGCACAATTTCTGGAAATCTTACAAAAAAAAAGGATAGGTGCATACTGCAGAAGCACAACCAGGAGTAATAAGGTAAGCAGTAAGAAGGGATAGAAGACAAGATCTACCAGGCCTTAGTTTATTGTATTAATACTATCCCAATGGTCCCTAGCCTTAGTTCATAATATAAAATAATAATAATACCGTAATAATGATAGTAATGACAGCACCATAGGAAGAGCAATTGGGGTAAATAAGTTCAGCCTGAGACAGTTAGGGAGTTGTACAGACCAACTGGCATCACCTCGTGCTTGAGGTGATGCCTTCCCCCCCCCCCCTCCCAGGCACAAGGTATATGGCCCATCCCCATACAAGAATGCTCATGTAGGACCAGTCCAAAAATGGAAGAACCATTCAAAAGTTAGCAACTACTTACCTGTCTCATGCAAGATATTCACAGCAATCAAATCAATATTAAAATTTGCTGATCTGAACAATCTTTAATGTTGTCGGGTTGGTTAATTTGAGAATAGTGTAATAGCCTTTAATAAAGAGGTCATTCATAAAAACTTTTAAAAATCAGATGATGATTTAAGATAATGTTGTTGTCTTACATGCTACAAGAAACTTTCCACATTCAAATAAAAAGAAATTATCAAAACCTACAAACCATTCTGCCTACAGAAAATTACTGCAAGGTAATAGAGATCACGTAAGAATAAGCAACGGTGTCCTACTATGGGGGATGTAAAATGAGCTCACTAGTTCACTTTAATGGTTACTACAGCTACACTTGGTCTCTTTCATTTTCTCAGACTCTTTATTACTCTTGCAAATGAACACGGCTTGGTCATACTTTGACTATATATGTCCTATTTATTGCAACCAAAATTATCCCAATGCCAGCATGTAATCCCTACTTTACCTATAATATGTCCAAACATGAACGTGGTAATTATTTGACAAATATTTAAAGTATTCAAAACAAATTCTGAAATGTTCTCATTCTTATACAAGGTCACTTCTTTAAAAATAATATGGAGGGGGACTGCCAGATAAAACAGAACAGAAAAATTAGAGAGAAAAAGGTATCAACAGACATAAAACCATATAACTTATATTTTAACAAATTTGTGAAATGTGCTTACAAGAGTAATAAGGAGTGTAGAGCCATGCATCCACCTGGTTAATAATTGCTTGGCTCATCACTGGCTCAAAGTTGCGAACAAAAAACAGGTTGCGTGATGAAGAAGCCTGAAACAAACAAGATTGTGAGTACAGGAAACTCTTCTTCCTAAGTGGCCCCTCAGTGTCACTCCGAGCAAGGGCCTGGATACTATAACTCTCACTATGTCTTCAATGACCTCTGTCCCACGGTTATGAGGAACTTTTCATATGGTCATGTAACCTGGTTGCCAAGTACAGGTCAAGGTCAACTCACTACTAAACAGAATACAGAATATTTCTCCTGAGAGCAACCAAGAAGCCTATATTAAAAAAATATATTTAATATTTATCATGAGTAAATGCTTTAGTAATATTTTTTAGCATTCAGAAAAAATCAAGCATGAATGTAATGAAGCTCCCTTTTCTGGCTGGCTGCAGCAGCTCCCTGGTGCTAGTACACACACACCCAGAGTTCTACCAGGTCTCTAGACTTGCTAAAACTTATCTAACAATACGATCAGGAACTGTTGTGCTTGTAGAGGTAAGGGAAACATGGAGATCTGAGGTGGAACCAAGTAAAACCCAGCCAGAGAGTAAAGGCGAAACAAAACCAACTACATTCAGTATCTTGATTATAGATCGAAGAGATTGAAACAAGGCAAGGAAGCTAACCCAAGGTTTACAATTCATGCAACAGTTACCAGGTGTGCTACCAGATGGTAACTAGGGCTCCTTTCAAGTTCAGCTACTCTACACCCTCACATAAGTGCTGTCACTCTAGATGCAACCTAGCCCTCCCCTCCCCCCTCAAGGAAAAAACACCAAAGAGGACTGAGCACAGGTGGATAAGGACATCATCAAGAACCAATCAACAATCTCACTGGGCCCAAATATAACTAACAATTAGAGCCATTAAAATACCCAATAGTGCCAGACACGAGGGATGTGAAGCCAACTACTTCACGCCGAACTGCATAAACCAGACGTGAATAAGCATATGGAACCACATAACTAAACTGAAAGAGTTCCTGTTCACCACTCAAGAAGAACCCCAGAAAGATACAAAGAATCCCCCACAAACCAGACTATAGCCTAGCGTCATTTATCGACTCTACAACAGGGCTGACAAGCGGGCCAAGTCCAAAGTACTACCCTGAGCAAAACAACTGAAGAGAAGCAGCTCCAGAAAGGAGGATACCTGAACCCCTTCACAGCAGAATTTTCTATAGAGGAAATGGGAATGCAAAACGACACCAGAGAAGATGACACTAAACAAAAGTTGGGTGAACTTTTAATTTTTTTAGGACAGTTAAGGTTCGGCTCCCACTCAACCCTCCCTGCCAAGGGCTTGAATCTAACAAAAATTGCTAGCAAAGCATTTGACGCGCACAGTACTACTATGCTACAAGGACTGTTGTAATTTATCTAGACAAGGAGAATGGTCCCTGTTGAGATGATGGTGTAATACATGCAAGACCACGTGAGTAAAGGTGTGGTTGGCCAGGTTCCAGCTAGCGTGGCTTCATTCTTCTATCTTGAATCAAGATAAGTAGCCTGTTTCTTTCATCTGCACATCCCAGGTGAGTTTTACTCAGTCTTGGGATGATCTTGGATCCCATGCACCCTATGCCTCTATGAGCATACCAGATTCTGGTGCTTGTGTTAGACATGCCTACACAAGTTCAGAGGCCTGGTAGCATTTTGCTTCCAAAAGCCAGACCAAAATTATGCACTGTAGTAACACACACTTTAGCAAATATCATCAGTCAATAATGGATTTCTTTAACTGAATTACAACGAAAGATTTCCTTAACACAGGCAATGTAAATGCTTTCTGTTAAGGTTAAAGCAATGGTTGGAATATAGCTTCCAACCATTGATAATATAATTATTCACTCGATAATATAATTATAACTAACCTCGAGCTTGGGCCAGTCTCCTGGAATGAAGTCATTGGGTGAGCCAGTCACCAGTCAACAATGTGTTTGTACTGACACTTGCAACCCAGTTTCCTTTTCCAGTTAGTTACATGGAGATCGTTGCCCGTGAATGACTGGCAGAATCGCGAGTTGCTCAAGACAGTATGAAAGAATGACTGGAAAAATAAAACGAGGGTTTAGGCTATCTCCGAAAAGCCACAAATTTCTTTCGGGTAATCAGCATAAAAGTTCTAATATTGCACCTCATGCATATCTTCTCTGCTGGAAATTATGTCATTCATATGCACTCAAGATTTAACTGTAATTAAATAGTTAACATATTGTTTCACATATTAAGGGGCAAATAAATGTGAATACATTTCAGCATAAAATGTTTACAATAACACACACACGCATGTCAAAACTTTTAAACATAATAAAAATAAATTATATAATCACCGCATACAAAACTGCAACTTGAATCGAAAAAATTGTTAAGGAGCAAATTTTGAACGGGTCTCCATCAAGAACAAGAGGCCATAAATTCAAACTAAGAAAATAAGGGAAACAATACATTTATGTAAATTCTAATTTGTAAGCTATGGTAGATGGATGGAGAGTATTGAATGAAAGGGTTACATATGAAGTGTATATACTGTAGGTCAGAACCATCGAAAGTTTCAAAACTGAAGGTGGCATAGAGCACAAAAAAGATAATATACATATTGTTAAGGTAATCTCTTTCTTAGGCAAGGAGATCCTGCCTATTCCATTACCGCCTATTCAACAACATATCTGCATACTCCAGTATAAGAAATCAACAACAATAAGTGTTCAGAACATGTGTCTAGACAGACACCACCCCTCCCTCTACCCTCAAGTACCCGAGACACCAGGACACTGCTGTCTGTCTGGGGGCCCAGCGCCACTCGACGGTCGACCAGCCCTTAATTGCTTGTTTGAGACTGCCAGCGATAGTTCCCTGCACATCAGCGCCACCTACACTAGGCCTGGACGCCTATATAAGCAGCTCACCACCAGCCAGTCCTCACAATACACTTCGTCACAATACACACAATACAACCTTCCAAGAAACCGTAGATGCGTGCTGCTTATTGTATGTTATATATTTCACCTTTATTTGCTATTAGCGTAACTGTCACCTGTTCATATTACATTGTGTTTTGTGTTTCGCCAAGTAGATTATGGGAATTGCTTTATTTGTTGTTAAAGTCATTTTTTATTATATATTTAAAGTTTTTCATTCTTTGAACTTTACCCGCAGCTCTCACACCGTAAAGAGGTCAGAAGCAGTTTTATTTACTTTGTTTTATTTTTTTTCTCATTTAATGTGATTGGCATTCCACCTGCCAGAAGAGCCACCGTTATATTCTTTCCCTTTTACGTCACATATACTAATTTTACAGTACATATAATAATTTTTCAATAAGTATCTTTTTATATATTCTTAATACGCTAAAGTTGGAAGATAGAAGAAAAAGATGTGATATGACCACTACATACAAAACAGTATTTGGAATTGACAAAATTGACTTAAGATTTTTTGAAAACTGCAGCTTCAAAAACATGAGGACTAAAATTCAAACTAAGGAAACAAAGCTGCTGAAGAAACATTAGAAAGTTCACTATTTCAAACAGAGTGGTAGACGGTTGGAACAAGTTAAGTGAAAAGGTGGTGGAAGCCTAAACCATCAGTACAGTAATTTTAAAGCATTATATGACAAAGAGCACCTGGGGGAAAACGGGGACACCATGAGCCACCATCATCATTTAACCTCACCTAGGTAATTACAAGAGTATGGGAAGGAACTACTCTTTCAGTGCAAGAGTAGTGAACAGGAGGAAAACTTAAAGGTGGTAATGCAAGACAACTAAATTCATAGTAATAAATGTAGATAACACAGAGAAATAAGAAATTAAAATAATTTTTTAATTAGATACCTGATGATGAAAAGGCAGGCCCAAGAGCTAATCCTTCCAACCTACAAGGAACATACTAGCACAAACATACACTGTAGAAACGGGAATAATTAAAATGAAATAAAATCTGAGACAAGGGGCACAGGCATTCTGGAATGCTTACCTCGGCAGGTAACAGCGAAATAGGAATAAGATTTCTTGAGGCCTTTCACAAGCTGATCTTGACTGTTAACTACATATTCAACAAAATTACGATTGATACACAGCCAGTCACTCCCTCCATCTACGGGAATTCCTGTTGAAAGAGCACTCAGTAAGATCAACTTTATGGGGAGGAAAACGAGAGGATTTAGTTTTTCTGTTAAAATTTATATTTTATGTAATTAAGATACTGATAAGTTGAAGCATGGTGGTGGTTTTGAGATAAAACATATGAAAAAAAGCAATTAATTAATAAACTGATTATACAATTAAGCATTATATGAATAAGTGTTTGAAATGTGTGTGCTTGTATTTTATGGGTTTATATGCAATATTACTGAAGTGCAGACAGATTCAAACCACTATGTACTACATGGCTATTATACCCGATAAAAAAATTAAATAGAAGAATTTTAAGTGTCATCTTTCTATTTCTTGATTTATTTGTGAATACAGTATACTGATATCAGTGGTGGTGATTAAATTCAATAATTACACTTGCCTTCTCCTACCTTTTCCCGGTTTGGTGCCTTCTATTGATAATTACTTACTTCTCCTACCTTTTGTAAGTGAAGATTGAGAATGCACAATTAATGTTCCAAATTGGTCTTTGAAGCAGCTACAGTCTAAAAGTAATAAATGGAACTCTTCTAGCATTTTAAACTGTAATTCACTGGTAACACAAATTTCAGTCATTTGAACTGAGCAATGTAGGAAAACACTCAAATCAGATTGACTTTGAACAATTTTGGTGAGAAGGTGACTTGCGAAAAGTCTTGAGCTTCACAATATACCAAACATAACTAGATTTTATGCAGTAGGAACCTACAAAACAACAACAACAAAAAAGGACCTATCAATAACCTGCCCTTCATTTTGCCAAATATGCACACAAACCTAATCAACATTTACTTATGTTATGGTAAAGCAAGGGTTTATTTTCCATCCAAAGTGGCAATACCATTCAGGAACAAGAGTGATGAGATTTTCCCAGATCAAATAAAAACCATTCTGATAACATGTGACTAGTGCATCACAAAGTTTGAAATGTGCATTTCCATTCCAATTTCAAAGTCTGCTTTCATGTCAACAGCCTTAATTAGGCATAAGACAATATTTTTTTATGTCCCATTTTTGGGACATCAAACCTGTTAGGTTTAGGTTCCCCCCTAGCTAAAGATACTACAATCTACGTGGCCATCCATCCAGTTACTGGCCAGACGCAAAGATGTTTAAAAAAGTAGCCAAATGATCCGAATACCATGCACTGCATCACGCCATTCATATTCCATCACAGGAATTCATAAAAAAACTGCATACAATATATTGAAAAGCTGAACTGAGCATGCGCCGGTCGGCCGAGCGGACAGCACACTGGACTTGTGATCCTGTGGTCCTGGGTTTGATCCTAGGCGCCGGCGAGAAACAATGGGCAGAGTTTCTTTCACCCTATGCCCCTGTTACCTAGCAGTTAAATAGGTACCTGGGTGTTAGTCAGCTGTCACGGGCTTTTTCCTGGGGGTGGAGGCCTGGTCGAGGACCGGGCCGCGGGGACACTAAAGCCCCTAAATCATCTCAAGATAAGATGTTATTCATATTTTGCTCATCACAGTTCACCATTTACCAATTAAAACAGTATTGAAGGATTAATGGTCTGTAATAAGTAATGACAAGATAAACTGTAAGTGATCAAAAGTGAATGAAGAAGTTTACACAAATGCTGAAGAATTTGTTGAACTCATAATGCAATGACATTCAGTTTGAGCACTTTGTAAAGATTTTAACTAAGCAAAAACTATTAAACTAAGTTATTAAAATATTTTTTATCCCTACAACAATCAGCAATTGATTATTCACAACATTAGCCCTGACCAGTAAGCACAAATACCAGCGTTGAATATAATGAAACGCCATTTTTGGGGTGAGCTCCGGAGGCTCCCCCGGGGATATTCCGGTGGATATGCTAATGTCAGTCTTTGGCATCAGTCATGTGTATGGAATTCTGTGGGCCTACTGGGGACCATGAGCTAGAACCTGTCCTCCTCAGAAGAGGCACGAGGAGCAATGGCCTATAGAAACCCCCGTGTGGTTGGAAGCATTCTACGTCTGCCATCAACCGGGTCTGGCACCCAGAAAGGTAAGCATCCCAAAACAAACCCCTATTCTGGTGAACATGTGTATAGAACTCTCCTAACAGAAACGAGCATGACGTCACACATCGCCGCGCCGCTGTCTGCGCAGCTTTCCCCCTCCTAAGAAGGGGAAAGGGGGAGCCCCAAACCACTGCACTGGCAATCCACCTGGACTGGCTGGACATCAAAACACGTGAAAAACCCACCGACCGGGGGAGGAAGGTTTGCCGGGAAGCCTCCGAGTCTCACCCAGAAAATGGCTTTTCATTATATTCATCTCTGGTTTTCTGGGGGCTCTACGGCTCCCCGGAGATAACTACCCACAATGGAAAACCAGAGGGACTTACCCGGGAGGCGGTCGCTGCTCACTCCTCAACCCGAAGTCGAGACAACTGGCTGCATCCGCCGACCCAAAGCGACACAGGCCCGACTAGGCCCAGGAACGTTCACGAGGTAGCACGCAGCCATGAACCTGTTCGACTGCCCAAAACCCCGTGCCCTAGTGTCAGCCCAGGACATGTTGTCAAAGGTGGCAGCAACTGCAGGGAACTTATGAACGTCATGAGCACGGGGATAGAGCACAGGCTGGCTTGACTTATTAACCCTACAAACGACCTGGGAAACCCGAACCCGCGAACAGGGAAGAAGGAAAACCAGATCAACCCGAAGCGCGTCCCCGAACACAGAAGCCGTGGCGCGCAAATAACGGCGGAACGCCGCAACCGGACACAAAACATGATGCATCCCTGGCCTGGCCAACCAGGCATCTCAACCCAAGGGCCCCTCCGGAAAGCAGCCGTCTCATTCTTCACTAGAAAAGAAGGAGACGGCTGCAGACGAACAAACCGATTACCACTCCTGAAAGAGCAGAAACCCCAACGTCGGAGGAGAGAATGAAGCTCGCCGACCCGATCCCGAAGAGGGCAATGCCAACAGAAAGAGAACCTTCGAGAAACAATCCTGAACCGAAGGGGCCACAACAAACCAAGGAGAATAGAGATAGGAGAGCAGTCTGTCCAATGACCAGGACGGCTCAGGCGGCGCATGAGCCGGCCGAAGGTGAAACAACGCATGAGAACGCTTGCGAAACGGGGCAGAAGTAACATCTATACCGAAAGCAAGCTGAAGCGGCTCCGCCAGTGCCGCCCGATACGAGGAGATAGAATTCAGCATATGATGACGGTCATGGAACAACCAAGAGAGAAAGGACAACACCACCAGAACCGAAAGCGATTACAACGACGAAGAGTCAAAAAGAAACGGAAGGACTGCCAGGAAACATCATACTGCCGCTGAAACGAAACCCGCAGGTGGGACACTAACAAGGAAACCACCTAGTCACCCTAGAAGAGATGACAAACTCGAGTAAAAAATACCATAAGCGAAGAATCGAGGAGAAGATCGAACCAGTCACGTGACGCACCAGTCCGATGTGCTGAAAGAGGCGGAGGTGCTGGAAAACCTCCGGGTTCAGACACCGAGCAAGCGGCGCATGAAACCACGACTGGGCCGGCCACCAACGGGCCAAGAGGACAACACGAAAATAACACTTCCACACGCAAAAAACTTTTATTTAAAAAATTACGTTGATAACAACGCCTTATGCTATGTTATAAAATAAAATTAATATATACAAAAAAATATTCTAGTCATAATTAAATAAAACACTATATTTTATATAGTTATCCATAAAGAAAGCTAATATTTCACAGCTCGATCTCCATCCTTGTCACTCACAAGTTCCTCAAGAGATCTATCTGTGCATTGTTCGATATTAATTCTGTAGACAAAATTATGGGTCCTAGTGATACCTCTTGTTAGTGGTTGTAAATCGAGGATATTATTGTTGAAGTTCAGCAATTCAGGAAACAGGAAGATCCACGAAATTGAAACTTTCTACTTCAATAAGAATGACTCGAATAGCGTATGAAGCATGCAAGAATAAAATTGACTAAACGGCCTAACTTCTTTAAGATGGACAGAAAAGCCTTTCCCTGCCTGACAATGAATGTCATCACCGTCTTCTCTGCAGTTGTTTTGTTAAGATAATTTGCTGCAAATATCATGAGTTTTGCGAAAATGTCTCCTACCAACCTTAGAGTCTTCATTTAACAAGTGCTTCAACAAATGAATACCGCCCAAGGGATATACCCACCGTGAGATGTGTTCCACTTCTCTCTCTCTCTCTCTCTCTCTCTCTCTCTCTCTCTCTCTCTCTCTCTCTCTCTCTCTCTCTCTCTCTCTCTCTCTCTCTCTCTCTCTCTCTCTCTCTCTCTCTCTCTCTCTCTCTCTCTCTCTCTCTCTCTCTCTCTCTCTCTCTCTCTCTCTCTCTCTCTCTCTCTCTCTCTCTCTCTCTCTCTCTCTCTCTCTCTCTCTCTCTCTCTCTCTCTCTCTCTCTCTCTCTCTCTCTCTCTCTCTCTCTCTCTCTCTCTCTCTCTCTCTCTCTCTCTCTCTCTCTCTCTCTCTCTCTCTCTCTCTCTCTCTCTCTCTCTCTCTCTCTCTCTCTCTCTCTCTCTCTCTCTCTCTCTCTCTCTCTCTCTCTCTCTCTCTCTCTCTCTCTCTCTCTCTCTCTTTTTTTTTTTTTTTTTTTTTTTTTTTTTTTTTTTTTAAACTAAGACTAGGATTCATAAGGGATGCCTAATAACATTCCTAGTGAAACTGCAAGCAAGAGCTGTTATCCTACCTCAGCTCATCTGAAGCCTACACCTAGAAACTCATTTATTACATAAGAGTATACTTTGAAACTAACACAATGGGAACTATCATATATTAACTTATGTAAGCTAAGTTGAAACCTACTCCTAGATGCCCATTTATTTCATGAGCCTGGTATTTTTTGCTTTAGAAGGAATAGCCTTTATTCATTAAAAAACATTAAGTAACAATCATATAAGGAACAGGATGATCTTGTAGCCAGCTGTGTGCCAGAGTCTTCATGTGAACAGTTGACCTGATCTCCCGTGTATCAATCTGTTGAGCGAACAAGTTCCAGATGCGAGTAAGTCTCGGAAGGAATGAACGCTGATGGAGTGATGTTCTTGAGAATGGCACTTCCAGCTTGAGACTGTTGAAGGTTGAGAGCCTAGTGTTACGAGTGGGAACTACTGGTACTCCACGGAGTTGGGCCAAGTGCGGAACTTTGAGGATGTTGGCCTTGTACATAACAGTAAGACCAACAACGTCCCGACGGTGTTGCAGGCTCTGATGTTCAGACCGTTCCCACCAGACTTGGTCAAGACTAGATATAAGCCTTCTAGCCCGTCTCTCCACTTTGTCCAACAGTCTGACGAAAGATGGGGGGCAGGCAATCCAGGAAAGGGGTGCATACTCAAGATGGGAGCGAACTTGAGCTTCATATAAGATTTTTGCATCCCTTGCTGTCAAGAAGATATGAGATGCGCCGTAGTGCTGTAAGTTTCCTGGCTGCCTTTTTAGCTAGGTTTATCACATGGCTCTTCATTGTCATTGAAGAGTCGAACTTCATTCCCAAGATGTCAAATTCTTCTGTGAACTCCAGGGATTTGCCACCCATTTGCAGTTCTGTCCGATTCGCCATGTGCAGTCTAGTTATCATCATCGCTTGAGTCTTTTCAGCCGCAAATGTGACCTGCCATCTCCTACCCCAGGTAGAAATTGCTGAAAGTTTGTGATTAATAAATCTCTCTCTCTCTCTCTCTCTCTCTCTCTGTCTCTCTCTCTCTCTGTCTCTCTCTCTCTCTCTGTCTCTCTCTCTCTCTCTCTCTCTCTCTCTCTCTCTCTCTGTCTCTCTCTCTCTCTCTCTGTCTCTCTCTCTCTCTCTGTCTCTCTCTCTCTCTCTCTCTCTCTCTCTCTCTCTCTCTCTCTCTCTCTCTCTCTCTCTGTCTCTGTCTCTGTCTCTCTCTCTCTCTCTCTCTCTCTCTCTCTCTCTCTCTCTCTCTCTCTCTCTCTCTCTCTCTCTCTCTCTCTCTCTCTCTCTCTCTCTCTCTCTCTCTCTGTCTCTCTCTCTGTCTCTCTCTCTGTCTCTCTCTCTGTCTCTCTCTCTCTGTCTCTCTCTCTCTCTCTCTCTCTCTCTCTCTCTCTCTCTCTCTCTCTCTCTCTCTCTCTCTCTCTCTCTCTGTCTCTGTCTCTGTCTCTCTCTCTCTCTCTCTCTCTCTCTCTCTCTCTCTCTCTCTCTCTCTCTCTCTCTCTCTCTCTCTCTCTCTCTCTCTCTCTCTCTCTCTCTCTCTCTCTCTCTCTGTCTCTCTCTCTCTCTCTCTGTCTCTCTCTCTCTCTCTCTCTCTCTCTCTCTCTCTCTCTCTCTCTCTCTCTCTCTCTCTCTCTCTCTCTCTCTCTCTCTCTCTCTCTCTCTCTCTCTCTCTCTGTATAAAGTTATTCGAAACTGGACGAATAATTACACGAATTACATCAAATGTCAAGTAATAAAAATGGTTTTGTGCACAGACAAACAACAGGGAACAGTTAACGGTTATGGTGATACGAAAGCACAAAAGATTTGTTTCACTTCAGGGAATGAATTTCTGGACAGATATTTAAAAACTCTTCACTACCAACAAGCTAATCATTTCCTTCCGAAGGCACTAGGAGGGTCTGGCGTTGGCGGCAAGACAGAACTGACTCCACACTCAAGGTCTTGCAGCCCCGTGAAGTCGTCACTGGCTGATAGGGACAGAGGCCTAGTCGTTACGTACAGGGTGGAGGTTGCTACCCCTCTGTTGGCTCCAATGGAGGTGCAGATAACTGCTGTCACGGGCGAGGCCCCGTTTGGTTTGCCTGAGGCTGTTGTTGAGTGGGTGGACTGTGGACTGGTGTTGGCGGTGTGTCAGGACTCCAGCATGTGCGCCACCTCACGGAATCCGTCCAGAAACTTGGCACTTCCGCTGCAGCTCTCCAGACCTGAAGTAACAGTTTTACTCAGCATGTTATAGTGGCACTGATACTGCAAGAGTGGCACTGAGAGTATTGTTATAGTAATGCTGAGCGTAATTAGAAAATCATTTGGAGCACTGAAGTGACTCGAACCAGTGATCAAGGTACGTCAAGCCGAGCACCTTACCACTGTACCACAACATGGTCTAAGTTATACAACCAGGGATTTCACTGAATCCACGGGAGGTTAGCAGGCTTCTACTGAAGCCGGTCCAAGTTTCACATATAAACCCCAAGCACTCTGGTGTAGGTAAAGGTCATCAACCGAACCCTCTAACTTCCATGACAAGGAAATCCCACTAACGTGATATATCAATGAGAAAATTAATTGGAACGTTGATATATATCACGTAAGTGAGGTCTGGAGCTGACGTGGAACATTCAGTAGGAAAGAAATCCATTAATACTGCTAATGGATCCACAAAACTATTGAAGCATTAACATCGCATATTATCACAACACAGGTTAAATTTACGTGGATGATCTATAGAAAAACATACTTCAGATTATTCTTAATGTGACTGTTACAATTAATATGAGTGGGGCTTCTATGGGGTACTGGTACTATTAAGGGGTAAAGGTAGTTAGAAGACAAGACTATCAAATATGGGAGAGCTAAAAGGCCCGGCCCCCAAAATAAACTATCCACAGTAGTAATAACTTGCTACAAGACCATATATGTTAGTCTAAGGGTTGATCACTGCACTCCCACCTTGGAAGAAGAGATACTCTGTAATTCATGTACTTATTTATTAACCCCTTAACAACCCCCCATATACACTCACACCAATAACAATAATAATAATAACTTTACCACACTATCTTACGTTAAAAGCCTTGGTCCACGTAGGCAGGATACAAGGTTTACACTAATAACAAGCTAGGGTAAAGTACTACTGGATAAGCACTAAAGCTGGATGCAGCTTAGGGTAGTGAAACCACGTGGGACCCTAATACAAAACACAACACTTAGGGGTACCCAAACACTGGCAAAATACTATCCCCAGGTCTCACCAATCGTTACTACCAGAGTAGGCACACTTAACACCATATAATACTTAACTTAAGGGTACAGGAACTTCAGGTAAGGGAAATAGGTAAGAGGAGAAGGAAGGAGAGTAGGGATACAGCCACAGAGTAGGTCTTAACCGCACGACACCAGCCACAGAGAAGAGCGAGCTAGCCACCAGCTGCCTCCCTCATCGTGGTGCCGGGAGGAGCCTAATTGATCGTGCAGCTAAGCACATTAAAGATCTTCCCCTATGCAACGTATTGTTACTTTATGAATGATTAGAAAGTATTAGTAAGCAACGTTGGTGCCTATGTTATTATTTAATAATCAACCCCAGCTCAGTCTTTAAATGCTCTTTGAGAAACAATAATAGTCTTACGTCTGGCAGGGAAGATACAAACAATTGACATTCTAGATGCCCAACTGTACTACCAGAAAGTTTAATAGCTCAATTTTGACCTCTGGTTTCCACTGGAGAACCCAGGGTCGTAACACTCCTCCCCCCTTCAGAGAAAAAAAAATGTGACTACTAGAATAGTAGTCATATTTTTTTGTAAGAGTATACAGAGAACAAAAAGAAAAAACATGACAAAAACAAAAAATCAATCAAAAACAATTTCTCTGCAAAAAAAAAAAAATACAAAGGAGTTCTCTGAAAGAAAAAAAAACACACACAACAAAAATAAAAGAACAGGGAAGTAAATAAATTGGACACGGAATATTTAATGTCACAGGAGAACCTAAAAAAAAATTAACTAAAGCATGACGGTTGGTAAATGGCTTTCTGTGGCTCAGATGAATGTTATTCAGGCAACCGGGACAGAGCGTCGGCTATCACGTTGAGTCTGCCCGGTAGGTGGGTAATGGAAAGATTGAAGTCCTGTAGGTACAACGCCCACCTGAGGATGCGTTTATTCTTACCCTTCATCTGAGTCAGGAAGACTAGTGGGTTATGGTCCGTGTACACTTCCACTATATTACCTGTGAGGTAAACTTCGAACTTTTTACATGTTAACACTAGCGCCAACGCCTCTTTTTCTACCACTGAATAATTGCGTTGCGCCTTGTCGAATTTCACAGAGCAATAATATACTGGGTGTTCCACCTGATCATCCCCAGTTTGCAACAACAATGCACCAGCACCCGAGTCAGACGCGTCAACATGAATTTTAAACGGTCGGTCGAACCTTGGACTAGCAAGCACTGGGGCGGAAGCTAAGATCAATTTCAAATTTTTAAATGCCTCTGCACAGTCGGATGACCACTTAAATTTAACGGCTTTCCGCAACAAGTCTGTGAGAGGAGTGGCAACACTGGAAAAGTTCTGACAAAAACGTCGATAGTACGCACACATACCGATAAATCTTTGAACGTCCTTTTTAGACTTTAGTACTGGATACTCCAGAATGGCATTGATTTTATCTTGCCGAGGTAACACTTTTCCTTGGCCCACTTCATAACCGAGGTACGTCACTGTGCCTTGGCCAAAATGACACTTTTTAGCATTTAAGGTAAGATTTGCCCTTTTCAAGATGGCAAACAACTGGCGTAACCTAGCTATGTGGTCAGCCCAATTACTGTCAAACAGCACGATATCATCTAAATACGCCTGACAATTTGGCACCTTAGCGAGTAGAGAGTTCATGAGTTTCTGGAACGTGGCAGGGGCATTACGCAAGCCGAACGGTAACACTTGATACTCAAAAACACCCTCGGGTGTCACGAACGCAGTGAGCTGTTTAGCACGTTCAGTGAGTGGGATTTGATAATACCCCCTCGAGAGGTCGAATTTCGAAACGTACTTGGCATTTCCCAACTCGTCGATGCAGTCCTCGAGGAGGGGCAGCGGATAGGCATCCACAATGGTCACCTTGTTGAGCTGCCGATAGTCGGTGCATAATCGCCAGGAGCCGTCTGGTTTGGGGACCAAAAGGCAGGGCGAGCACCAAGAGCCCTGGCTCGGCCGGATGAGGCCGTGCTGGAGCAAGAAGTCGACCTCCTTCCGTACGATGGCCTTCTTTTCTGGACTCATCTGATAGGGTTGAAGGCGAATGGGAGTGTAGTCCGTCAACTCGACATCATGGCAAATGGCATCAGTCTGGGTCGGGACCTCCCCGAACAGACTGGAGAATTCATCAACCAACGACTGCACCTCTTCACGTTAGGCCATCTGCAAATGGGACAGTTCCTCCACAGCATTCACAGAACTAGAATTATTGAAAATGAGATTAGTTGGGTCCCCAGAACAATCATCCCCTCTCTCACTGGAAATGGAAACATTGGTTAGTGCAATGGGCCTGGGGCCCTGGAACTTCTTCAGTCGATTTACATGTATGAGCATTACCTGGTTACGTTTGTCAGAGTGCCTCACTTTGTACGTGAGGTCCCCAGTCTTTTCTGTCACAATGTAGGGGCCTTCGTACTTGTGGGACATAGTGTTCCCTAGTCGAGGCTTTAATACCAGGACAGGGTCGCCAGGCTGAAATACCCGTAACTTAGATTTAGCATCGTTACGTTCTTTCATCTTTTCTTGGGCCTTGCCAAGATACTTTAATGCAGCCGCCTTGCAGTCCTTGAGTCTCTGGTGGTGTTGCGCAAAGAAAGCCGAACCTTCGGATAACGTTACGTTCCCTAACAGATTCTCCTGTAACATTTGCAAGGGTCCACGAGCTTTATGGCCAAAGACTAACTCAAAAGGAGAACAGCCCAGTGAACTTTGTAATCCCTCTCTAGCCGCAAACAAAACATACGGTAAATTCTCATCCCAGAAGGTGTGGGAACTCTCGCACGATGTCTTCAACATCTGCTTCAGAGTTAGATGGAAACGTTCAATTACCCCCTGACTCTGTGGATGGTATGGGCTGGAAACCTTATGAGTTATTCCATGTTCCTTACAAAATTGCTCGAAAACATCAGACTTAAAATTAGTATCATTGTCAGTTTGCACGACCCGAGGCAGTCCAAAAGTGGAAAAAAATTGCAACATACGAGCAACAACAGTTTTTGCTCGGATGTTCCTTACAGCAAAAGCCTCTGGGTAACGAGTAGTGATACACATCATCGTGATTAGGTAAATATTACCAGACTTAGTTCTAGGTAATGGTACAACACAGTCCATTACCACATGAGAAAATGGTTCCTCCGGCACGACAATAGGCCTTAGAGGAGCTTTAGGTGGAGTCTGGTTTGGTTTCCCAACCAGTTGACAAACAATACACGCATTACAAAATTTTGCCACATCGCTTTTCAGCTTGGGCCAGAAAAAATACTTTAAAATTTTGTGATACGTGATATTAATACCTTGATGTCCCCCCATAGGATCATCATGAGCAGCTGCCAAAACTCTTTCTCTATAGCAGGTCGGCAACATAACCTGGTGGACTACCTCCCACTCATTTGACAAGGGTCTGTGGTCTCCATTTTCTCATCAAAATCCGATCATTGTAGTAGTACCCAGTTGCTGCGTCTACAATTTCCTCCATAGAGACGGCTGTTTTATGACAATCTGCAAGAGTGGGGTCAGCTTTCTGTAACTCACTCAAGGAGGCATCTAGGCCTTGGTCAGATGCCATTGGCCGAGGCTCAACAGTGTTCTCCTCCACCTCCCCACTACTCTCTGTAGATGGCGGTGGCAGGCTCTCCACAATGTCCTCGGCCACGTCATCGAGTCGGGCCATGAATGTGTCCGCGAGGTCCACTTGGTTTTCACCACTCGGAAAGCTCCTCGTGACCTCGGGATTTAACACCTTGGCAAGCACAGGGCTGCCCTTACATTTAAGTCCCATAGACCTGGTCACCGCGCACGCAGGGTACACAACATTATCCTCTGCGACGGGTGGATCCAGGCAAACCTTAGGGGTAGGCAACATAATAGGCAGTCTGGAGTCCCCTACCTTATCCCCTGCTAAATCATTACCAACTATTACATCAACATTAGGGAAAGGTAGGTATGAAGTGACTCCGACTGTACAAACACCCTTGTGGAAATCAGATTCCAGGGTAACCTTATGGAGGGGTACTGCCCGAGTATCACTAGTGACACCCTCGACCAGTACCACCTCTCCAGTGTCGAGAGTGTTGGCACCTTGCAACGCACTCTCTAAAATTAAAGTCTGTATGGCACCGGTGTCTCGGAAGATCACCACGTCCTTCCAGGAAGAACCCTCAGACAAAAGTAGTCTCCCTTTCGATAAGAATGGGGTAAGCAAGTCCAACCACTGTGGGTTGGAGGTCTTACTCCCTAACCCTTCCGAAGGCCTCAAGCCCTGTGTCACAACTAGAGCATTGGGTCTTTTTTCAGGGTGCAATTGCCAACAACGGCTAATAGTGTGGTTTGGACGATTACAGTGACCACAAAAACGTCGGGGAGAAGAGACATTACTAACAGAATTACCCTTCGGTTCACCTTTAGGTGCCGTTGGGCTAGACACTTTAACAGGGTTAGTTATGTCTGAAACAGAAGGTGCATTAGGTAAAGGGTTAGAATGAGCTGGTCTGGACTGGCTGTGGGTATAAGGTTTGCTACTCTGTGGGGTATAATTATTTTTATTGGGCCTTTTGCCCGCCAATTGGTAGTTTTCTGCCAACTTGGCCAAATCCCCTATTTTAGAATTTAACTCTATCCTTCCTTTAATGTACTGTGATACGTTCTCTGGCATAACATCTATAAAATGCTCCATTAAAATTAAGTTCCTGAGAGCCTCGTATGTTTCGGCTTTCGCCGAGCGAATCCATCTATCAAATAATCGAATTTGATCATTCACAAATTCAGTGAGCGGTTGGTTGTGAGTAGGCCTAAGGTTACGATAAACTTGGCGGTGAGCTTCAGGAGTAATTTCATATGCCCGCAAAATACATTCCCTGACTTTATCATATTCGAAACACTCGTCGTCAGGCATGTTTATAAAAATATCTTGTGCTTTACCCCTAAGTCTTCCCTGTAGGATTTTCACCCACTCTTCCTTTGGCCAGTTCATGGACATGGCCACTCTCTGAAAATGGTTGAAAAACCTTTCAGGGTCAGACTCGGAAAATTCAGGCAAATTATGCTTTTTCTCATAATGCCTGGGGTTTGAATCCCCGGCAGGTGGAGGTCCAGTGGCATTCGCTCTAATTCTAGCCTCCTCGGTTTTGAGTTTTTCCTCCTCTAATTTTATTTTTGCTAACTCAAAAGCTAATTCACTCTCCCTATGAGTTGCACTTTCTGCTTGGCTAGGCTGGCATAAAGGTGTATCACTTGCTAATAGTTCTTCATCAATACAATGTAGTAATATTTCATTCACCAAAGTCCACTTTTTATCTGCGACATTTAATTCTAGGCCAAATTCCTGGCCTAACAATACTAAATTAGACTTTTTAAGTTTCTTTATCTCTACCACTGAAGGCTCCCTTGCCAGGTTCTGCATTTCAGAAGACATCATTAATAATTTTAACTCCCAGCCAAAGAAAAAATTAAAAAATAAAAATTGGAAAAAAAAAACAAAAATTTGCACGGCCCCTAACACAAGGCCACACTAACCTTAATCGTGAAGGGATACAGCTGGGTGTCCAGTCAGTGCAAGAATGTCCTTTGCTAGATGAGCTGGACCCTAGGCTAGCACACAACCGTTCTGCGGAAATAAAAAATTTTAATTTTGGCACTCAAGAATCTAATTTTTTTTACACTTATAATGTTCCTCCCGGACTGGCCAACCACTTGTTATAACTAATATGAGTGGGGCTTCTATGGGGTACTGGTACTATTGAGGGGTAAAGGTAGTTAGAAGACAAGAGTATCAAATATGGGAGAGCTAAAAGGCCCGGCCCCCAAAATAAACTATCCACAGTAGTAATAACTTGCTACAAGACCATATATGTTAGTCTAAGGGTTGATCACTGCGCTCCCACCTTGGAAGAAGAGATACTCTGTAATTCATGTACTTATTTATTAACCCCTTAACAACCCCCCATATACACTCACACCAATAACAATAATAATAATAACTTTACCACACTATCTTACGTTAAAAGCCTTGGTCCACGTAGGCAGGATACAAGGTTTACACTAATAACAAGCTAGGGTAAAGTACTACTGGATAAGCACTAAAGCTGGATGCAGCTTAGGGTAGTGAAACCACGTGGGACCCTAATACAAAACACAACACTTAGGGGTACCCAAACACTGGCAAAATACTATCCCCAGGTCTCACCAATCGTTACTACCAGAGTAGGCACACTTAACACCATATAATACTTAACTTAAGGGTACAGGAACTTCAGGTAAGGGAAATAAGTAAGAGGAGAAGGAAGGAGAGTAGGGATACAGCCACAGAGTAGGTCTTAACCGCACGACACCAGCCACAGAGAAGAGCGAGCTAGCCACCAGCTGCCTCCCTCATCGTGGTGCCGGGAGGAGCCTAATTGATCGTGCAGCTAAGCACATTAAAGATCTTCCCCTATGCAACGTATTGTTACTTTATGAATGATTAGAAAGTATTAGTAAGCAACGTTGGTGCCTATGTTATTATTTAATAATCAACTCCAGCTCAGTCTTTAAATGCTCTTTGAGAAACAATAATAGTCTTACGTCTGGCAGGGAAGATACAAACAATTGACATTCTAGATGCCCAACTGTACTACCAGAAAGTTTAATAGCTCAATTTTGACCTCTGGTTTCCACTGGAGAACCCAGGGTCGTAACAGTGACATACATTCTTATTAATTTGTTGCGACATCCTAGAATAGCAAATTTATAACAACAGATGAAATAAGGGATCCGACGACCCCTTGCACATTATTACTAAAAATAACACGGTTTTACAGGTAAGAATTTAACTTCTTAATTACAGAACAAAATGTAATCTTGTACTCTTCTAGTAATCTGCTTACTCGTGAGCATGTATGGATGAGTGTGGTATGTGATTGTGGTGTGTGTATGTGTGTGTGTGTGTGTGTGTGTGTGTGTGTGTGTGTGTGTGTGTGTGTGTGTGTGTGTGTGTGTGTGTGTGTGTGTGTGTGTGTGTGTGTGTGTGTGTGTTTATGAGTGCAGCAAACAATTCTCTGGTCTTAAACATGTGAAACAAAATCATGTATCTTCCACACACAGCAGTTCAAACTCACAGGAAGACAGTGATCCGGGAGAAGAGCCATCGCCTTCGTAAGCATAATTCCTCAGGTGGTCCCCTGCGGGAGGGATACTGCCGGTACCTCTCTTACCGCCGACGCCGTTCTGCTTCCCATTCTCCAGCGTCGTCCCTCCGGATTTCTTGCTTCCACGCTCAAAGTCCGGGGCAGGCACTAAGAACCCGCTCCGTCTCTGGTCCTCCATGCTGCTGGTCTCAGAGGCGGCGTCCACCTGCAGCACATCTACGCCTGCCCAATATTATTAAATGAAATAAACAAAACATTCTCAGAAAAAAACTTACATAAGCTGACAAGATCAATATATAAATACAGTTCTCTCCAAGGGCAAGCGATTTATATACAGAGATCCGAATAGCATATGAAAGCTGAAACTATAAAGATACTTAATCACTTGTGAATGGTATTGAAGGGCTCCTCTGATGCCTACCGGGATGAAGCCATTCGCTGGCTTTGATTAAGTACTTAATGCAACTCAAGAGGCCACTGACCTGGTAGGTTAAGGTTTCTGATTCAGGCTGGCAGTGGGAAGGGCCACATACCTGCTTTGTTGGGGTTCTTGGTCCACGATGGTAGGAAGAGGGCCACATACCTGCTATGTTGGGTTTCTGGTCAAGGCTGGTAGGGGGACGACCACATACCTGCTATGTTGGGGTTCTTGGTGCAGGCTAGTAGGGCGAGGGCCACATACCTCCTATGTTGGGGTTCTTGGTCCAGGCTGGCAGGTGGGGGGGGAGGGCCACATACCTGCTATGTTGGGGTTCTTGGTCCAGGCTGGTAGGGGGGGGGGGAGGGCCACATACCTGCTATGTTGGGGTTCTTGGTCCAGGCTGGTAGGGGGGGAGGGCCACATACCTGCTATGTTGGGGTTCTTGGTCCAGGCTGGTAGGGGGGGGAGGGCCACATACCTGCTATGTTGGGGTTCTTGGTCCAGGCTGGTAGGGGGGGGGGAGGGCCGCATACCTGCTATGTTGGGGTTCTTGGTCCAAGCTGGTAGAGGGAGGGCCACATACCTGCTATGTTGGGGTTCTTGGTCCAGGCTGGCAGGGGGGGGGGGAGGGCCACATACCTGCTATGTTGGGGTTCTTGGTCCAGCCTGGTAGGGGGGGGAGGGCCACATACCTGCTATGTTGGGGTTCTTGGTCCAGGCTGGTAGGGAAGGGAGGGCCACATACCTGCTATGTTGGGGTTCTTGGTCCAAGCTGGTAGGGGGAGGGCCACATACCTGCTATGTTGGGGTTCTTGGTCCAAGCTGGTAGGGGGAGGGCCACATACCTGCTATGTTGGGGTTCTTGGTCCAAGCTGGTAGGGGGAGGGCCACATACCTGCTATGTTGGGGTTCTTGGTCCAGGCTGGCTGACCGTTGGCTTTGGGCGGCGTCAACAGTTGCAGCTCCAGCAGGTTGGGCGTGTGGTTGCAGGGCGGGGAAACCTGTTGCTCACAGCGGACGGCGTCTTCCTTGTTGTCGGCGGCGCCTCTGCGCAGCGCCGAGTGGCGGTGGTGCTGATGCAGCAGAAAGGCGCAGATCAGCACTGTTTTGGGAGGAGCACGTGATGAGCTCAATGTTTAGTAGTCTAGTGATGTGACCTAGACTGACAGTCTAGTGATGTGGCCTACTCTGACAGTCTAGTGATGTGACCCACACTGGAAGTCTAGTGATGTGACCCACACTGACAGGCTAATGATGTGACCCACACTGACAGTCTAGTGATGTTACCCACACTGACAGTCTAGTGATGTGACCCACACTGGAAGTCTAGTGATGTGACCCACACTGACAGGCTAATGATGTGACCCACACTGACAGTCTAGTGATGTTACCCACACTGGCAGTCTAGTAATGTTACCCACACTGGAAGTCTAGTGATGTGACCCACACTGACAGGTGTTATGATTTCAGCCTGCAGGAGAAACGAGTCTCCCTCCTTGAGAGTTATTCATCAAGCCTGACCTGATTAGAAGGTCTAGCAAATATTGAGGTGATAACGCGTATGTAAAATAGTTGCTTGGATATGTATAACAGTTTGAGATTATGGGCAATGAAGAAGAAAACAGATGGATGACTGGCTAGGAGATGTGGACATTTTGCTGGAGGCGTGAGGCTCGCTTCCGGAGGACCTTGACCTCACTTGAGTGCCAGACATCGCAGGGGAAAACCGCGCTCCGTTCGAGCTCCCGCCAGAAGGGGAACCCCTAGTGATATATCTCGAAGAGAAGAGAAGTGTGTAGACGTGCCAGCTGTGGAACCAAGCTGGGAACGTTGTGGTCTCAAGTCCTGGTCGACGAAGTGTTTATTAAATCGCCCAGAGGCATTATTGTGGGCCGTGGAAGCGCCGTGACCAGACGCCGTCAGAGGGAGAAGCGCCCTCGACCAGTTAATCTGTGGTAAGCACGATATACGCCAGTTCATAGTGATAGCTTGTAGTTGGTCGTGTGCCCAGCGACAGTAGCGATGTTTATTTATAAGTTAGACATGTTTTAATAAGGCAGAAAGCCTGAAATAGGAGAGTGAAGAGGGAGGAGCACGGAGCGACGTCCGTCCCCTCTGAGCTCTGACAGACGACTGAGGGAGCCCGGCTCCTGACGGAGGAAGACCCTCCCAGCGAGTGAGGACCGTCGCCAGGCGAGGTGGAGTATGGACCCGCCCAAAACGGGGGAGTCTACTCTCACTGTATGTAGAGGACAGATAGAGGTTGGAGACAAACATATTGTGTGATTATTTTTGTTTATGTGTTAAAGGGAAAACATTTTATTGGAGTGTCGATGGGTTGCAGGTTTGTCTTTGGGGAAGAAGTTGCTGAGAACTTCGAAGCCAGCATAGATGGAGTAGTTGATGAGACTCCAAGGTAGTGGAGGAGAGGACCTCGAGCTGTGAAGAGAAGCAGTGAAGAGGAGTGTCACATGCTTCTGTAGAGGTGGAGAAGCACCATAGTTGCTCGAGGAAACTTCATGGTGTAGCAGCCAAGAGAGCTGTGGAGGAACCTAGCAGAAGTAGTAGAGCACCATAGTTGCTCAAGGAAACTTCATGATAGCAGCCTGGAGGAGCTGCAGAGGATCCTGGTAGTGAAGCCTGGAAGAACCTGAAGATATCAGGGTAGTGAACTTCCAGAGGTGGAAGGGAAGTTCTGGTGGATTACTTGTAAGGAGTTGATAGTGTTTGGTTGTCATTAGTGTGCAAGACGCAGTGAGAGGTGAGTGGTTGTTTGCATTCATATGTCAAGGAGTGTTTTACACTGAAGTTTAGAGTTACAGTCGTAGGCTGGATTACCTACAGATGTATGCGTTCCAGGACTGACAGTGATCGATTGATCATTGTTGTGTATCAATGAACATTTATACTGATATATGTTATTGCATTCAAATGCTGATTTTCTATATATATATTCTCTTGCTGATGGTGCAGCAGTGTATGTAGACTTGATCAACTTGAGGAGGTTGATAGTATCAGGTGGTGAACAAGGAGATAGGATACCACTTGATAAACTGATGGTAGAGTTCTGGTTGTGTTGGAGTGCAACCCGATTGTAATATTATTGAGTATCGGATTCATTATTATTATATGTGTATGTATTGTGTATGTGCTTTGTCCAGTAAATGTATCCCAATTTGCTGGTGTTTGCCCTTGACCTAGTGAGGCTTCCCATGAAATAGTACAGAAGAAGAGAGAGAGAGAGAAAGAAACAAGAACCACTGCTGTGGACAGGGTAAAAGGTAATACTAATAAGTCAAAAGGGGATTGAGGAGATCATATCACCTAAGGAGAGAGTGGGGAGTCACAGCGGCTCAAGTGGGTGTGTGCACGTGACAACGAGGCTGAGTGTTGGAGCCGCATCCCCTAAACATGTGACGTGGAGCCCCTCTCCAAGAGCCAGAAGCGCCAAGGGTGATCTCCTAGTATAAGCACTCTACCGAGTTGTGGGTTGGGTTGTCCGTAGAGAAGGATCGACAGTGACAACACCAACCAACCCACAGTATATGATACAGGCTAATGATGTGACCCACACTGACAGTCTAGTGATGTGACCCCACACTGATAATCTAGTGATGTGACTCACACTGACAGTCTAGTGATGTGACCAACACTGACAGTCTAGTGATGTGACCTACACTGACCGTCTAGTGATGTGACCCCACACTGACAGTCTAGTGATGTGACCCCACACTGATAGTCTAGTGATGTGACCCACACTGACAGTCTAGTGATGTGTCCAACACTGACAGTCTAGTGATGTGACCTTCACTGACAGTCCAGTGATGTGACCCACACTGAGTGTGTTGTGATGTGACTTACATCGACAGTCTAATGATGTGACCTACACTGACAGTCTAGTGATGTGACCTACACTGACAGTAGTCTAATGGTGTGGCCTACACTGACAGTAGTCTAATGGTGTGGCCTACACTGACAGTCTAATGATGTGGCCTACAGTGAGAGCAGTCTAATATGTTGCCTACACTAATAGTAGAAAAATGATGTGATCTACACTGACAGTAGTGTAATGTTGTGACCTACACTGACAGTAGTGTAATGATATGGCCTACACTGACAGTAGTCTAATAATTTAGCCTACACTGACAGTAGTCTAATGACGTGGCCTACACTGAAAGTAGTCTAATGATGTGACCTACACTGACAGTAGTGTAATGATGTGACCTAAACTGACAGTAGTCTAATGATGTAGCCTACACTGACAGTAGTCTAATGATGTGACCTACACTGACAGTAGTCTAATGATGTGACCTACACTGACAGTAGTCTAATGATGTGACCTACACTGACAGTAGTCTAATGATGTGACCTACACTGACAGTAGTCTAATGATGTGACCTACACTGACAGTAGTCTAATGATGTGACCAACACTGACAGTAGTGTAATGATGTGGCCTACAATGACAGTAGTCTAATAATTTAGCCTACACTGACAGTAGTCTAATGATGTGGCCTACACCGACAGTAGTCTAATGATGTGGCCTACACTGACAGTAGTCTAATGATGTGACCTACGCTGACAGTAGTCTAATGATGTGACCTACACTGACAGTAGTTTAATGATGTGATTTACACTGACAGTAGTCTAATGATGTGACCTACACTGACAGTAGTCTAATGATGTGACCTACACTGACAGTAGTCTAATGATGTGGCCTACACTGACAGTAGTCTAATGATGTGACCTACACTGACAGTAGTCTAATGATGTGACCTACACTGACAGTAGTCTAATGATGTGACCTACACTGACAGTAGTCTAATGATGTGACCTACACTGACAGTAGTCTAATGATGTGACCTACGCTGACAGTAGTCTAATGATGTGACCTACGCTGACAGTAGTTTAATGATGTGATTTACACTGACAGTAGTCTAATGATGTGACCTACACTGACAGTAGTCTAATGATGTGACCTACACTGACAGTAGTCTAATGATGTGGCCTACACTGACAGTAGTCTAATGATGTGACCTACACTGACAGTAGTCTAATGATGTGACCTACACTGACAGTAGTCTAATGATGTGACCTACACTGACAGTAGTCTAATGATGTGACCTACACTGACAGTAGTCTAATGATGTGACCTACACTGACAGTAGTCTAATGATGTAGACTATTATCTACATATCAGCAAAATATCAGCTGAATAATGATGAATATTACATTATGAGAAGTTTTATCATATAGCTTATTATATAGGGATACGAATTAAAAATAATATTGTTTAAGATATTTCTGTGTTTTATATTACCTTTTAAAATAATATAAAACAAAACTTTTAGTTGTGTATTTATCGCCCATATTCCGCTGGAATGATTGAGTGGGATGAACCCTGGAAACGCAGATGCGAATCCTGGTCTGGTCATAGAGTTCTTTGTCATTTATTGCCTTTGGGACCATTCAACCTTTCTCACTCTTGTAGGCTCAGCGCCACAAGAACATGCCCTGGGATTTGATGAACAAATTTACTCACGACACATTTCTTTCTTAGTGGCCTTCTTTGGGGAATTCGTTGTACTCTACGATCTTTTTTTATCTGTTGGTCTGATGATGACACCGTCTTTGACATATGCCCTAGACGTTTTAGAGTAAAATCTTGCAGGAACTCGAAGGCTTCTGACTCCTTATGTAACGCTGTGACAACTTGTTTCATAAGCCCAAATTTTATGTGCAATGGTGGGATTAGTATCTCCTGGGGATCCTCCCTGGCTCCCAACTGGCTTTGTTCTTCCCCACAGAGAACTTTATCTCCTATGGACAGTCAATTGGTAATACCTCTTTGGAGATCAATCAGAAACGTGACCCGTTTGAAGGTTCCGATGACGTCTCAGCCGGACTTAAAGGCGTCCAGCAATCACTAAAGCAAAGTTTAAGAAATAATAGCAATTTCCAATAATATGCGACATAAGCAATTACAAAATAAACTACTCAATAAAAACCAATTGTCACACATTGTTAAAGACGTGGACTGCTGCACATCACCAAAGCAGCATTTACAGAGTGAACTTAACAGGTAGATATACTCACGCAGGAGAAATGTGCACCAGACGACAATGGTCACCAGGATCCCGAGCGGCAGTTTTAGCGAAGTCTCCCCCACGTCTGGCAGGTGACAGTGTTGTCCGCTGAACCCCGCCGGACACGCACACATGAAGCCTTCACAGAGAACGGAATACCATTAGAAGAGGGTAACTTAAAAAAAGAAAAAAATCTAAACGTCTCATTATTAGGTGGAACAGAATTTCACTCATGAACATTAGAAACATAGGAAGTAGTGGCAAATTCCAAGTCAATTATAGAAGATGAATAAGATGAGTAGACAGTCCAAGTTAGTTGGAAGAGTAGGCAATGCAAATCAGGTGGATGAATAGGCATTTGAGGAGAAATGGGATAAGACCAAGTTAGTTGGATATGCAATCCGTCAGGTGGATGAATAGGCAGTCCAAATCAGGTGTATGGGCCCACAAGAGAGGGGCTCATATAAGAGGGGCCCACATGGGAGTGGCCCCCACAAGGGAGGGGCCCCACAAATGAGGGGCACCTGAGGAAGAGGCCTACGAGAGGGGCCCAAGGGGGAGGGGCCCATGAGAGAGGTACCCACAAGGGAGGGTCCGACAGGGGAGGGGCCCACACGGGACGGCGTCACAAGTGACGGGCCCCAAAAGAGAGGGTCCGACAAGGGAGCGACCCCCACAAGGAAGAGGCCTCCACAAGGTAGGGCCCCTCAAGGGAAGGGACCCACATGGAAAGGGCCCTACAAGGAAAAGCCCTATAAGGGAGATGCCCCCCACAAGGTAGAGAACTATAGGGGAAGATCCCGACAAGGAAAGTCCCTCAAGGGAGGGGCCCCACAAGGGAGGGCCCCACAAGGTAAAGCCCCACAAGAGAGGGGCCCAACGAGGGAGGACCCTACAAGGGAGGGCGCTACAAGAGAGGGGCCCACAAGGGAGGGTCCCTACAAGGGGCCCTCCTTTGCCTCTCCCTATCCCTCCCTACAAGGTGGTGGGGAGCGTGTAGCGAGGGTGGGGGCCCTTCCCTACAAGGAAGGGGCCCCACACGGAAGGGCCCCACAAGGCAGGGGCTGTTACGGCCCTCTCGGGTCGCAACTGAGTTCGTACTCTGATGTTATTAGAGGAAGTTGTATCCGGCCCCAAGCCAGTAGTGGCTTTCAAGGGATGAGATCCGTGACGCAAGTAACTTAAAGGGGAAGGGAAATAAAGTTAAGAACTTAAGATTATAATTATTACCATCACCAAATAAATAATATAAGATTACACAGGGGGAGGGGTATTAACACTGTACACAATCGTCTTCTCCTGAAGACTCTGGACCCAAGCTCTCGGTGCTAAGTCCTCGGTGCTTTCGTGGCCTCACAACGAATCCTTTGAGAAGCTGAGCCTACCCTGGCCACAGGTCAGCCAAAACACAGGTCCACTGGGGGCACCGCCGTGGAGGCCGTCAACCACAAGTCCAGCAGGTCTGCTGGCAGGTTCCGGATCAGCAACGCTGGTCAGGCCACTCCACGAGCGATACTAGGGTAGCGCCCTAGTCAGGAGCCTCGTGTGATACCACAAATCACTCTCCTTGGCATCAATACCCCAGTGGATAATCGTCTCCAGCAGTCGGTCCCGGGTAATCCTTCTACTGACACTCTACTGGCAGGGTAACACCACAGTGTTCTTCCGGGGGATGACTTCACAGCTGCTGCAGCAAAGCACAAGGTATGGAGACGGCTGCCTTGGGTAGACTGACTCAACTTCCATCACAGCAGTCCCAGGTCGACTCTGTAAGCAGACACGTCATCAATAACAGATACACACTACAGCACCCCACTTACAGGCTCAGACACAAACGCCCGACATATTCACTCCATAGATGGCGTTGTTGTCTGAGCACCACCTCACCAGAGGTCAGCAGCGGCGGTGTTGTGAGCTGCACAGGACTGGAAACCGGCCCTTGTGGCCAATACACGTCGTCCTCACCAGGTGTCGTCGTCCATTTGGTGGGGGTTTCGGGAGCTGACCCACAGATGGCGCGGTCGTCACTGCTCCGTGCTCGGACGCTGGATCCGGGTCCGTAACACCTCCCCACCAAAAAGAATTTGGTTTGGGGTTCTAGAAAGAGAATTACAAACCAAATTAGTACGGGGACACAACTCCAAATGGACTCACTTGCTTTATAAACTGGAACGGCGAGGCTGTCTCGTCCACAGAACTGTCCTACTGGGCAATTCCGGCACAACGGGAACTTGAAGATAGAAGACGATGATCTGTCTGAAGTAGTCTTCCACACTTCCACTGAGATGTTAATCAGGGGCATATTCTCACATCTCTCGAGTAAGGATTGGTTTCGACACGATCTGGGTCGACTCGACACTTCCCTATGTCGTGGCACCGATGATGGCTGGTCACAGACGGCATTTCTGGTGCCGGTCCGGTAGTCCTTCAGGGAGACAGGAACCTGGAATACAGGGGTCTGATAATTCAGAGTGATAGCGACAGTGGGTAAGTCAATACTTACTGCTACGCCTCTACTAGGCTTACACCTAGTTTCAACAGGGCTGGTCGTACATCGAAGATGGCATTCACTCTGCCCACGTCAGGTCGACCAACGTTCCGTATAACGCTGTATTGAGGCTCAGCAATCACGCGGGGGGTGTCAACCTGTCGGAAACAGTCACTCACATTATCATATCTCATACCTCCTGTATCAACCATCACCTTCCAAGCTCCTTCGTCGACTGCAACACTCGCAGTGCATGTCTCTAATCCCTGGGATCTCTTCGCGATTTTCATGGGAGCCATCATCTGTCGGGTCGTCCACTGGTCCTTACTGAGAACACTGAGAACACATAAGAGAACAAAACAAAATATCGCTAAGAAACATGGGACCAATTGAGGGATAAGCTTCCCGAGCCTGTCATGTCCATAACCGGCTATATCCACTAGCCTGGTTTGGACCAAAGAGGGCACTAGACCTTTCGAACACACCTCACATACCTCTGACGTCTGGGGAATCTCTGGCTGGTTCAATGAACGCTGTACCTTGCCATACCGCAAGTACACATCCGCCTTCGCTCCAGACTCGTTGGTATCCGTGGGTGCCTGCACACAAGGCCTCTCTTCTTGCTCAGGTACTTCTACTATCGTAACCGCATGTTCCTTGTCGAGAGAAGAATCAGGAGACTCTGCTAGAACACTGTCGATCTGCTGGTGAGAGGACAAATTAAACATGTTTAAATCCGGGTCTGTTTTTACCTGGACATTACCACTGCCTGCCGTTACCTCAGACCTTGCTGTTCTGGCTGACTCGTCCGCGACCTTGGGAAGATTGATGCTCCAATCTGTCACCAAGTCGTTGGCAAGTACCACGTCAATCCCAGCCACAGGGAGGGTATCGACTACTGCCAACGCACATGTGCCGCTGAAATAAGGCGAGTCGAGATGTACTGGCACTAAGGGGGCGATGTACTGCGTCCTTGGAAACCCAACCAGGACATCCTCTGGTCTCCCATCCACACTTACTCCCTCGGGTAACGAGTCTCTCACGATCAGGGACTGGGCTGCTCCACTATCTCTGAGCACTACAACTGATCTACCAGTATGATCACTCGTTACGTACCCGCTTGAAGTGTGAGGGGCGAACAAACTTGGTCCTTCCTGCGTCGTCATCGACTGGCTTCCTGCTGGTGGTGTAACACAGCTTATCATCATCACCTCCCTACGTGCGCCGCCACCTCTTCTGCCTCGGCACATAGCAGCTACATGCCCTTTCTGCCCACAAGTCCAGCACACCACGTTCCTCCTCGGACTCCGGTGTTTCGGACTGCTAGGACTAGTCCTTCGAGGGCTACTTGGGGGCGTCTTCTTAGCGCTTTGTGGGACGGGTCTTTCCTCTTCGTCATGAGGTCTGTCAAACCGGCGTTGGTAATGCCTTGGGACGTACTTAGCAGACGGCCTATGAGTCAGGATGTATTCCTCAGCCATTGTGGCTGCTGCACTCAAGGTCTCTACCTGCTGTTCATCTAAGTACGTCTTCAGGTCTCCAGACAAACAATCCTTGAAGTCCTCTAGCAGTATAAGCTGCTCGAGGTCTTCTTTGGTCTCCACCTTCCGAGAGGTACACCACTCCTGAAAAAGTCGCTCCTTGATTGTGGCGAATTCGGTAAAAGTGTGCTCTGAGGTCTTCTTCAGGTTCCTGAACTTCTGCCTGTACGCCTCAGGTACCAATTGGTACGCCATGAGCACCACTTTCTTCACCCTGTCGTAATCGCCAGAGTCGTCAAGGGATAACGTGGAGTAGGCAATTTGGGCCTTCCCAGTCAAGACTGACTGTATCATGATGGCCCAATTCTCCCTTGGCCACTCCAAAGAGGCAGCGACTTTCTCGAAGGCTGCAAAGAACTTTGAAACTTCCTTCTCGTTGAATTTGGGGACCATTTTGATGTTCCTTACCGGATCGAAACTACTGGTTTCCGTTGTTGGCCTCCGACCACCGCCTAATCGTAATACTTCTAGTTCATGTTGTCTCTGTCTTTCGTTTTCTTCTCTCTCTCGCTGTTCTCTTTCTCGTTTCTCTTCTCTTTCTCGCTCTTCTCTTCTTTCTTCTCGTTCTAATTCTAAACGTCTCATCGCCAATTCCTTTTCTTTCATCTCCATTTCTTTATCTTTTAATTCTCGTTCTATTTCTAACTTCTTCCACTCTATCTCGCGATTTATCTCTAAGGCGCGCATTTTGACTGTAAGCAAGCTAATATTCAGCTCACCTGCATCACTGTGAAGGTCACTGCCTTTATCTTCCTTTTCAGTGGAAGCAACTTCTTCACTTTCCTTGGTACCTAGTGCCTCACTTTCTTGTTTTTCTTCGGCCTTCAAATGCCGGTGAACCTTGGATAAGATCTCCACACGGGAATCACTGGCACGGATCTTTATCTCTAAGTAGGAACTAACTAGCACTAGTTCTGGTTTGCTCAGATATTTTAATCTGGCAAGACAGTCCTCTCTGTTCAGAAAAGCCTGCACATCGTCCAGATCATCGATGGTAGCTTTTTCTGCCATTGTCACAGATGGAACACTTAGCACTTAACACACCGCTTTCTCGTTAGCACTTAACGCACCGAGCACTGTTCTACGTCAATATTGCACTTTATCGCACCAAACACTGCACTTGTCAATATTGCACGTAATTACTTCGGGCACCGTACTACACAATATTGCACTGTATCGCAGCGAACACTTCGCTCTACAATATTGCACTGAATCACAGCGAACACTTCGCTCTACAATATTGCACTGAATCACAGCGAGCACTTCGCTCTACAATATTGCACTGAATCGCTTAATCACAGCGAGCACCGCACTGCACAATATCGCATTTAGTCACTCTGAGCACCGCGCAGGACGTATAACGTCCCAATCATCACCTGGTTGATACCTGGTTGATGGGGTTCTGGGAGTTCTTCTACTCCCCAAGCCCGGCCCGAGGCCAGGCTCGACTTGTGAGAGTTTGGTCCACCAGGCTGTTGCTTGGAGCGGCCCGCAGGGCCACGTACCCACCACAGCCCGGCTGATCCGGAACTTCTCTTAGAAAATCGTCCAGTTTTCTCTTGAAGATGTCCACGGTTGTTCCCGCAATATTTCTTATGCTCGCTGGGAGGACGTTGAACAACCGCGGACCCCTGATGTTTATACAGTGCTCTCTGATTGTGCCTATGGCACCTCTGCTCTTCACAGGTTCAATCTTGCATTTTCTTCCATATCGTTCACTCCAGTACGTTGTTATTTTACTGTGTAGATTTGGGACCTGACCCTCCAGTATTTTCCATGTGTATATTATTTGGTATCTCTCTCGTCTCCTTTCTAGAGAGTACATTTGGAGAGCTTTGAGACGATCCCAATAATTTAGGTGTTTTATCGCGTCTATGCGTGCCGTATATGTTCTCTGTATTCCCTCTATTTCAGCAATCTCTCCTGCTCTGAAGGGGGAAGTGAGTACTGAGCAGTACTCGAGACGGGACAACACAAGTGACTTGAAGAGTACAACCATTGTGATGGGATCCCTGGATTTGAAAGTTCTCGTAATCCATCCGATCATTTTTCTGGCTGACGCGATATTTGCTTGGTTATGCTCCCTAAACGTAAGATCGTCGGACATCATTATTCCCAAATCCTTGACATGCTGTTTTTCTACAATGGGAAGATTCGATTGTGTTTTGTACCCTGTATTATGTTTCAGATCCTCATTTTTGCCGTACCTGAGTACCTGAAATTTATCACTGTTAAACATCATGTTATTTTCTGCTGCCCAATCAAAAACTTTGTTTTTGATTGGGCAGCAGACTGATTGGGCAAAACTTTGTTTTTGATTGATCACACACAGGGGGAATTATTTACAGGGATTACGCCACTTCACCACCCCTGTCAAACATACTTAACAAGGGGACGGATCCCGCTGGGGATGCCAATTATGTTACGGCCCTCTCGGGTCGCAACTGAGTTCGTACTCTGATGTTATTAGAGGAAGTTGTATCCGGCCCCAAGCCAGTATAGTGACTTTCAAGGGATGAGATCCGTGACGCAAGTAACTTAAAGGGGAAGGGAAATAAAGTTAAGAACTTAAGATTATAATTATTACCATCACCAAATAAATAATATAAGATTACACAGGGGGAGGGGTATTAGCACTGTACACAATCGTCTTCTCCTGAAGACTCTGGACCCAAGCTCTCGGTGCTAAGTCCTCGGTGCTTTCGTGGCCTCACAACGAATCCTTTGAGAAGCTGAGCCTACCCTGGCCACAGGTCAGCCAAAACACAGGTCCACTGGGTGCACCGCCGTGGAGGCCGTCAACCACAAGTCCAGCAGGTCTGCTGGCAGGTTCCGGATCAGCAACGCTGGTCAGGCCACTCCACGAGCGATACTAGGGTAGCGCCCTAGTCAGGAGCCTCGTGTGATACCACAAATCACTCTCCTTGCCATCAATACCCCAGTGGATAATCGTCTCCAGCAGTCGGTCTCGGGTAATCCTTCTACTGCCACTCTACTGGCAGGGTAACACCACAGTGTTCTTCCGGGGGACGACTTCACAGCTGCTGTAGCAAAGCACAAGGTATGGAGACGGCTGCCTTTGGTAGACTGACTCAACTTCCATCACAGCAGTCCCAGGTCGACTCTGTAAGCAGACACGTCATCAATAACAGAGACACACTACAGCACCCCACTTACAGGCTCAGACACAAACGCCCGACATATCCACTCCATAGATGGCGTTGTTGTCTGAGCACCACCTCACCAGAGGTCAGCAGCGGCGGTGTTGTGAGCTGCACAGGACTGGAAACCGGCCCTTGTGGCCAATACACGTCGTCCTCACCAGGTGTCGTCGTCCATTTGGTGGGGGTTTCGGGAGCTGACCCACAGATGGCGCGGTCGTCACTGCTCCGTGCTCGGACGCTGGATCCGGGTCCGTAACAGGGGCCAACAAGGGAAGGACTTACAAGGGATGGGACCCACAAGGGAAGGGCCCCATAAAGAAAGGGCCCTATAGAGGAGGGCCCCACAAGGGAGGGGGCCCCACAAGGGAGGGGCCCACAAGGACGACTCACCTGGCTGGGTGTTGAAGCAGGTGCCTCCGTTAAGACAAGGTCGCCTCACCTGGCTGGGTGTTGAAGCAGGTGCCTCCGATAAGACAAGGACGCCTCACCTGGCTGGGTGTTGAAGCAGGTGCCTCCGATAAGACAAGGACGCCTCACCTGGCTGGGTGTTGAAGCAGGTGCCTCCGTTAAGACAAGGACGCCTCACCTGGCTGGGTGTTGAAGCAGGTGCCTCCGATAAGACAAGGACGCCTCACCTGGCTGGGTGTTGAAGCAGGTGCCTCCGATAAGACAAGGACGCCTCACCTGGCTGGGTGTTGAAGCAGGTGCCTCCGATAAGACAAGGACGCCTCACCTGGCTGGGTGTTGAAGCAGGTGCCTTCGTTAAGACAAGGACGCCACACACACTCGTCCTCGTCCTCACACGTCTCCTCACTACTGCTCAGCGCCCGGCCCTCACCACACCTGTGACGACCACACCTGTCACTACCAGCCCCTCACCACACCTATGATGACCACACCTGTCACTAAAAACCCCTCACCACACCTGTGATGACCACACCTGTCACTACCAGCCCCTCACCACACCTGTCACTACCAACCCCTCACCACACCTGCAATGACCACACCTGTCACTACCAGCTCCGCACCATACCTGTGATGACCAAACCTGTCACTACCAGCCCTTCACCACACCTGTGATGACCACACATGTCACTACCAGCCCCTCACCACACCTGTTATGACCACACCTGTCACTACCAACCTCTCACCATACCTGTGATGATCACACCCGTCACTACTAGCCCCTCACCACACCTGTGATTACCACATATGTCACTACCAGCCCCTCAACACACCTGTCACTACCAGCCCCTCACCACACATGTGATGACCAAACCTGTCACTACCAGCCCCTCACCACACATGTGATGACCACACCTGTCACTACCAGCTTTTAATTTCATATCTAAATATGGAAATATGTTAGTAATTATACATCCATATTTTAAGTGTAAAACACATCAGAGGCCGTTCATTAAATCGACATTTAAGACCTCTAAGAGAGATTACATGTTAACTAAATAATAATTAATCCATGTTAAGAGTGGACAGTGGGAGGACAAAAGTTGTATAAAGTAGTGTAATATGTTATTACGACCGCGCGCACCAGCTGCCAGGTGGCACTCAGGTGAGTGCCACCCGACAGGTGGCGCGCGGGTGTGTAGTCACACATGGTTTTGGGGGATTTTCGGGGAAGTTTGGCGCGTTTCGGACGCGTGTGAGCATCCTGTGTTTGGGTATGTGGTCAGGAAAGAGGGGAAATCATGTTGTTGGATGCCAGGTGGAGCGCGTCGTCGTCGCAGAGGGTTTGGGAGGGGAATTTCCCGGAAGTTTGGCGCGTGTCGGAGGCGGTCTTGAGTGTCGGGTGAGCAGGTGTACCGCATCGCTCTAGACACAAATGGAATTTCTGGGAAGATGTGGGAATTTCTGGGAAGACGTATGAAAATACAAGGATATGAGTGGAATATGAGGAAGGAGATTGTCATAGACTTAATCCTGTGTGATGATGATGATGATGATAATAGTTTGATGATCGTGAGTAGAGGATGAGAGGGGAACCAACATAGTGGATATGTTGTTTGGGGAGGGGTGAGGGGGGGAGGGAGAGGAGAACCCCCATACCTGAGAGGAACGCCAGGAGGTCCATTAGCTTCCTCCTACAGGAAGTCGCAAGTGTTGAGGGGTAAGAGAGCGAGAGCTCACTCTCCTGCGGAAGTGGGGGCCATTTGTCTAAAGGGTTTTCGTTGTCTTCAGAGTGGCGATGTTCGTCCCACGACGACTCCCCATACACTGTGGATTCCGGTAAGAAGGGGCGAGGTACATACGACAGACCCACACCTGTCAGCCATCAATCACTCACACCCCTCATCCCCACCCGCTCCCATACCATCAACCATTGTTCCGTGCATTCTCTTTTAGTATGTGTAAGCTATATCCCAACGTGATCAACATGGTGAGAGCAATAACGAGGGAAAAGTAAACACATTATATAAATTTATTTCTTTATTAAACACTTTAGCGATTTACAACGATAATAATAATAATAATAATAATAATAATAATAATAAGACTTCTTCTTGGTGGTTTAGCTAGCAGACAGATGTAGAAAGGCTTTCATTCAGTCCATCGATCCTTCCCGACACGCTTGTCAATCAGTCAATCTGTAGAAAGGGGAAAAGGTTATAAGTTTTGTTGTTGCCAATGTTGTAAACATAAATACAGACATTATTATGTTCATCATTCAATCCTAACATAAAGTATTACTCACCGCACTATCATCCTAGCCAACTTCGTCACACAGCGTTTCACACTCAGCATCACTACCGTTTAAGCAGAATGTTTGCTTACACACAGGCATTTTCATCTGAGCGTAATTGAATTTCAACACTTTTTCATCATTCTTGCGAAAATGACCATATTTAAATGCTTCATCAAAGTGAAGCAGGGCGGCCTCTAAGCCTAGTCTGCAAAAATGATATGCAAAATAAACGGCGTAATGCCCACAGAAGTAACTATTCAAGGACTGAATCCTTTTCTTCATAATATATAGGGTATAGTCTTGGAAGTAAGACATAAACTCTTCGAAATATCTTGAATAAGATCCTATTGCAGGATTGGCATAGCTGTCTAGTATAACTATATCGCTTCTACCTTCATCCTTATTTACATAGAATGTTATCCAATGGCCCATTTTATTACGAGAACCCGAGTCCAGAGTGTTCATTATGAACACCACAGGTCTTTTTTTATGTATTTTTGTCAGTATTTTCCGTACGTCATCAGCTAGGAAACATCCTAGATAGTCCACCTTATCACCTAAATTACTTCTGATAGCCTCATTTATTTCCAAACAATTCATATTAGTATTTTATCCTCGCGTATCGCAAATAACGCGACGATCCGCGTTAATGCTGATCACACCTGTTGTAGACCCATAAACTAGAATGACTTTATTTCTAGCTACTCCGCGTTTAAATTCCAAAGCGATCCTCAGATTACCACTTTTTTCAATCGGTATGGTGTCATCTATATCCTCGGGTTGTAAATTAAAGGCCAGTATGGTTCCACCATTCACATATGTGTCATAAGATAATATATTGTCTTTATCAAAGCCTAAGGCTAGTAATGCTGTGTAATACAACTTGGCGCAGTTATGAGGGAAGTCACACCCAATATTGACAATATTAGTGCTATTCTGGGATATTAATACTTCCCAGTAGTGACAGGCGTGGTCATCACATGTGTGGTGAGGGGCTGGTAGTGACAGGTTTGGTCATCACATGTGTGGTGAGGGGCTGGTAGTGACAGGTGTGTTGAGGGGCTGGTAGTGACATATGTGGTAATCACAGGTGTGGTGAGGGGCTAGTAGTGACGGGTGTGGTCATCACAGGTATGGTGAGAGGTTGGTAGTGACAGGTGTGGTCATAACAGGTGTGGTGAGGGGCTGGTAGTGACATGTGTGGTCATCACAGGTGTGGTGAAGGGCTGGTAGTGACAGGTTTGGTCATCACAGGTATGGTGCGGAGCTGGTAGTGACAGGTGTGGTCATTGCAGGTGTTGTGAGGGGTTGGTAGTGACAGGTGTGGTGAGGGGCTGGTAGTGACAGGTGTGGTCATCACAGGTGTGGTGAGGGGTTTTTAGTGACAGGTGTGGTCGTCATAGGTGTGGTGAGGGGCTGGTAGTGACAGGTTTGGTCGTCACAGGTGTGGTGAGGGCCGGGCGCTGAGCAGTAGTGAGGAGACGTGTGAGGACGAGGACGAGTGTGTGTGGCGTCCTTGTCTTAACGAAGGCACCTGCTTCAACACCCAGCCAGGTGAGGCGTCCTTGTCTTATCGGAGGCACCTGCTTCAACACCCAGCCAGGTGAGGCGTCCTTGTCTTATCGGAGGCAGGAGGACAGGTTCTAGCTCATGGTCCCCAGTAGGGCCACAGAATTCCATACACATGACTGATGCCAAAGACTGACATTAGCATATCCACCGGAATATCCCCGGGGGAGCCTCCGGAGCTCACCCCAAAAATGGCGTTTCATTATATTCAACGCTGGTATTTGTGCTTACTGGTCAGGGCTAATGTTGTGAATAATCAATTGCTGATTGTTGTAGGGATAAAAAATATTTTAATAACTTAGTTTAATAGTTTTTGCTTAGTTAAAATCTTTACAAAGTGCTCAAACATGATTGTCATTGCATTATGAGTTCAACAAATTCTTCAGCATTTGTGTAAACTTCTTCATTCACTTTTGATCACTTACAGTTTATCTTGTCATTACTTATTACAGACCATTAATCCTTCAATACTGTTTTAATTGGTAAATGGTGAACTGTGATGAGCAAAATATGAATAACATCTTATCTTGAGATGATTTAGGGGCTTTAGTGTCCCCGCGGCCCGGTCCTCGACCAGGCCTCCACCCCCAGGAAAAAGCCCGTGACAGCTGACTAACACCCAGGTACCTATTTTACTGCTAGGTAACAGGGGCATAGGGTGAAAGAAACTCTGCCCATTGTTTCTCGCCGGCGCCTAGGATCAAACCCAGGACCACAGGATCACAAGTCCAGTGTGCTGTCCGCTCGGCCGACCGGCGCATGCTCAGTTCAGCTTTTCAATATATTGTATGGAGTTTTTTTATGAATTCCTGTGATGGAATATGAATGGCGTGATGCAGTGCATGGTATTCGGATCATTTGGCTACTTTTTTAAACATCTTTACGTCTGGCCAGTAACTGGATGGATGGCCACGTAGATTGTAGTATCTTTAGCTAGGGGGGAACCTAAACCTAACAGGTTTGATGTCCCAAAAATGGGACATAAAAAAATATTGTCTTATGCCTAATTAAGGCTGTTGACATGAAAGCAGACTTTGAAATTGGAATGGAAATGCACATTTCAAACTTTGTGATGCACTAGTCACATGTTATCAGAATGGTTTTTATTTGATCTGGGAAAATCTCATCACTCTTGTTCCTGAATGGTATTGCCACTTTGGATGGAAAATAATCCCTTGCTTTACCATAACATAAGTAAATGTTGATTAGGTTTGTGTGCATATTTGGCAAAATGAAGGGCAGGTTATTGATAGGTCCTTTTTTGTTGTTGTTGTTTTGTAGGTTCCTACTGCATAAAATCTAGTTATGTTTGGTATATTGTGAAGCTCAAGACTTTTCGCAAGTCACCTTCTCACCAAAATTGTTCAAAGTCAATCTGATTTGAGTGTTTTCCTACATTGCTCAGTTCAAATGACTGAAATTTGTGTTACCAGTGAATTACAGTTTAAAATGCTAGAAGAGTTCCATTTATTACTTTTAGACTGTAGCTGCTTCAAAGACCAATTTGGAACATTAATTGTGCATTCTCAATCTTCACTTACAAAAGGTAGGAGAAGTAAGTAATTATCAATAGAAGGCACCAAACCGGGAAAAGGTAGGAGAAGTCAAGTGTAATTATTGAATTTAATCACCACCACTGATATCAGTATACTGTATTCACAAATAAATCAAGAAATAGAAAGATGACACTTAAAATTCTTCTATTTAATTTTTTTATCGGGTATAATAGCCATGTAGTACATAGTGGTTTGAATCTGTCTGCACTTCAGTAATATTGCATATAAACCCATAAAATACAAGCACACACATTTCAAACACTTATTCATATAATGCTTAATTGTATAATCAGTTTATTAATTAATTGCTTTTTTTCATATGTTTTATCTCAAAACCACCACCATGCTTCAACTTATCAGTATCTTAATTACATAAAATATAAATTTTAACAGAAAAACTAAATCCTCTCGTTTTCCTCCCCATAAAGTTGATCTTACTGAGTGCTCTTTCAACAGGAATTCCCGTAGATGGAGGGAGTGACTGGCTGTGTATCAATCGTGATTTTGTTGAATATGTAGTTAACAGTCAGGATCAGCTTGTGAAAGGCCTCAAGAAATCTTATTCCTATTTCGCTGTTACCTGCCGAGGTAAGCATTCCAGAATGCCTGTGCCCCTTGTCTCAGATTTTATTTCATTTTAATTATTCCCGTTTCTACAGTGTATGTTTGTGCTAGTATGTTGCTTGTAGGTTGGAAGGATTAGCTCTTGGGCCTGCCTTTTCATCATCAGGTATCTAATTAAAAAATTATTTTAATTTCTTATTTCTCTGTGTTATCTACATTTATTACTGTGAATTTAGTTGTCTTGCATTACCACCTTTAAGTTTTCCTCCTGTTCACTACTCTTGCACTGAAAGAGTAGTTCCTTCCCATACTCTTGTAATTACCTAGGTGAGGTTAAATGATGATGGTGGCTCATGGTGTCCCCGTTTTCCCCCAGGTGCTCTTTGTCATATAATGCTTTAAAATTACTGTACTGATGGTTTAGGCTTCCACCACCTTTTCACTTAACTTGTTCCAACCGTCTACCACTCTGTTTGAAATAGTGAACTTTCTAATGTTTCTTCAGCAGCTTTGTTTCCTTAGTTTGAATTTTAGTCCTCATGTTTTTGAAGCTGCAGTTTTCAAAAAATCTTAAGTCAATTTTGTCAATTCCAAATACTGTTTTGTATGTAGTGGTCATATCACATCTTTTTCTTCTATCTTCCAACTTTAGCGTATTAAGAATATATAAAAAGATACTTATTGAAAAATTATTATATGTACTGTAAAATTAGTATATGTGACGTAAAAGGGAAAGAATATAACGGTGGCTCTTCTGGCAGGTGGAATGCCAATTACATTAAATGAGAAAAAAAATAAAACAAAGTAAATAAAACTGCTTCTGACCTCTTTACGGTGTGAGAGCTGCGGGTAAAGTTCAAAGAATGAAAAACTTTAAATATATAATAAAAAATGACTTTAACAACAAATAAAGCAATTCCCATAATCTACTTGGCGAAACACAAAACACAACGTAATATGAACAGGTGACAGTTACGCTAATAGCAAATAAAGGTGAAATATATAACATACAATAAGCAGCACGTATCTACGGTTTCCTGGAAGGTTACAGTAGACGTTACTGCTGAGAGCACGAAGTGTATTGTGAGGACTGGCTGGTGGTGAGCTGCTTATATAGGCGTCCAGGCCTAGTGTAGGTGGCGCTGATGTGCAGGGAACTATCGCCGGCAGTCTCAAACAAGCAATTAAGGGCTGGTCGACCGTCGAGTGGCGCCTGGCCCGCAGACAGACAGCAGTGTCCTGGTGTCTCGGGTACTTGAGGGTAGAGGGAGGGGTGGTGTCTGTCTAGACACATGTTCTGAACACTTATTGTTGTTGATTTCTTATACTGGAGTATGCAGATATGTTGTTGAATAGGCGGTAATGGAATAGGCAGGATCTCCTTGCCTAAGAAAGAGATTACCTTAACAATATGTATATTATCTTTTTTGTGCTCTATGCCACCTACAGTTTTGAAACTTTCGATGGTTCTGACCTACAGTATATTCACTTCATATGTAACCCTTTCATTCAATACTCTCCATCCATCTACCATAGCTTACAAATTAGAATTTACATGAATGTATTGTTTCCCTGATTTTCTTAGTTTGAATTTATATATATATATATATATATATATATATATATATATATATATATTAGTATATTTTGGTAGCAGTCTTTCCTGTAGACATATTTTATTAAATATGACCGAAAAAGTAAGATTAATAATTCTAACACGAATTTTCTCAATCTTTCGTACATTATGCTTCACTGTTGGAGGTAAATCAAAAATCACTTCTCCAAAATTCATTTTTATTTCTAGTCTGACGCGACACGGGCGCGTTTCGTAAAACTTATTACATTTTCAAAGACTTCACAAATACACAACTGATTAGAACTTGCGTTTCCCTGATTTTATATCTACATTTGAGTGAGGTGGGAAGGGTGATGTGGCATTACATTTGAGTAAGGTGGGAAGGATGATGTGGCATTAGAGGATATTAATAGGGTATTAAAAGTATCAACACAAGACAGACGCGACACGCGCCCGTGTCGCGTCAGACTAGAAATAAAAATGAATTTTGGAGAAGTGATTTTTGATTTACCTCCAACAGTGAAGCATAATGTACGAAAGATTGAGAAAATTCGTGTTAGAATTATTAATCTTACTTTTTCGGTCATATTTAATAAAATATGTCTACAGGAAAGACTGCTACCAAAATATACTAATGTTAAAGTGCACGACCCAGCAGCAAGGAATCAAGCCTTCACGATAAAATATCGCCAGGATCTGATTCGTGATCAGATATACAAGGCAGAGAATGAAATCAAAGACAAAAAAACGCAACTACTTCATGCTACAAACGAGTGGAGAAATAGCAACATCGACCATAGTATCCGTACCCGCATTGAACAACACCTCGACATCCTCACAGACCAACATCACCTCAGCACTGAAACAAGGATTATCAAGAAACTAACAACATTATATGGAGGACCTATGGCAATTCCACGACCAAGAGATGGCTTCCTGAACCTTGCAGGAATTAACCTCACTGAGGACCAAGTCACTCTCCTAAATCTGGGCATAAACTGTCATGTTATGTCCAGACCGAGTGAAATGGCCCGGAAAGTGGAGTTGGAAATTCTGTTGGACGACATATTCGACCTCGAGACACAAAAGAAGGTCACTACCAAAGATACCTTACAAGCAGAACTTATTGCAGAAGGAGGAAAGAATCGAGGCAACTACAGAAGCACCATACTGTCCCCCGAGCTTAGAGCGGCAGCTAAAAGCCTTCGTGAGAACAAGGAGATAGTTGTCAGGAGAGGTGACAAGTCGCCAATATATGTCATTCTTAAAAAAGACGAATATTTGGCGAAAATGAACATCATACTCTCTGACCAAACTAAGTTCCAAAGGGTAACGAAGGACACTACAGCCGAATTAAAAGCAAAGGTCAACAAACTGATCGAAACTGTGAACGCCAAGAAATCCGGACTCCACCTGCCAAAGATCATTGGGGAATATAAACCTGGATATGCGTATGGAAATGTCAAGACGCACAAGCCTGGAAACCCACTTCGGCCAATCATTAGCCAGATACCCACACCCACGTACAGATTGGCGAAGCGACTCAACGGCCTGCTGACTCCTTATGTTCCTTGCGCCTTCAGCCTGAAGTCTCCAAAGGAATTTGTGGACATACTGCGGGGCGCACGGGCCACAGGGATAAGAGCCTCGTTGGACGTAGAATCGCTGTTTACAAACGTACCTGTGGACGAGACAATCGGAATGATAGCCGACAGAGTGTATCGTGATCCAGCCTGTACTCCTCTTGACATGCCAGAAAGTATTCTGAGGAAACTACTCCAAGCTTGTACTAAAGAGGCACCCTTCTTGAGCCCCGATGGGCACATGTATAAGCAAGTAGATGGGGTCGCTATGGGTTCTCCCCTAGGTGTCCTGTTTGCAAACTTCTACATGGGTACCATCGAGCAAAAAGTCTTAGTCGACATGAACTTGAAACCGGCCATATACTGCAGGTATGTTGACGACATTTTTACACAGGTACCTGATGTCAGACATCTGCAGGAGCTGAAGGAGGCATTTGAGCAGAGTTCCGTGCTGCGTTTCACTTACGAGACGGAAAAGGATGGGAAGCTGCCTTTTCTAGATGTAACAGTCATGGAAAAGGGCGGAGGTTTCCACACTGCAGTCTACACAAAGGAAACAAACATAGGAATGTGCCTAAGTGCCAACAGCGACTGCCCTGACAGGTACAAGAGGAGTGTTGTTAACGCATACGTCGACCGTGCTCTCAGCCACAGCTCAGAATGGAAGCAAGTCGACGAAGAACTCTGTAGGGTAAGGCAGGTTCTAGTCAATAACGGCTTCTCCAATGGTTTCATCGAAGACATCATAAGAAGGAAAGTGAAAAGCCATGCAACCTCCGAAGAGACAACTAACACAACACCTATACCCCCTATTAGACTATTTTACAGGAACTTCTTTTCCACAGCTCATAAAACAGAGGAAAGGGTCCTGAAAGATATTGTTAATAGAAACGTTATCCCTACAGACAAAAATCAGAGGATACAACTGACGATTTACTATAAAACCAGAAAAACGGCCAGCCTACTCATGAGAAACTCTCCAGACACGAAACAGAACGCTTTAAAAGAGACTAACGTCGTCTATGCCTTCAAATGCCCACTTGGGGACTGTAAGCTCCAAAAAACCCAGTATATAGGCAAGACAACAACATCTCTTTCTAGGCGTTTAACGATGCATAAACAACAGGGCTCCATTAAGGAACATATAATCTCTTCCCATAACCAAACCATCGCCAGAGAAATCCTAGTAAACAACACAGAAATCATCGATAGATACAGCGATAGCAGGCGGCTCGACGTTTGCGAGGCACTACACATCAAGAAGTCAACACCAGCAATCAACAGCCAATTATTGCACAACTATATTCTACCCACCTCAAGACTCCGCTCCAATATAGAAGCATCAAGAAATATGGACCAATAGGCTTTCTACAAACACTTCTATTCAATATCCATTGTTTCGTGTTCTGTCTTGTGTTGATACTTTTAATACCCTATTAATATCCTCTAATGCCACATCATCCTTCCCACCTTACTCAAATGTAATGCCACATCACCCTTCCCACCTCACTCAAATGTAGATATAAAATCAGGGAAACGCAAGTTCTAATCAGTTGTGTATTTGTGAAGTCTTTGAAAATGTAATAAGTTTTACGAAACGCGCCCGTGTCGCGTCAGACTAGAAATAAAAATGAATTTTGGAGAAGTGATTTTTGATTTACCTCCAACAGTGAAGCATAATGTACGAAAGATTGAGAAAATTCGTGTTAGAATTATTAATCTTACTTTTTCGGTCATATTTAATAAAATATATATATATATATATATATATATATATATATATATATATATATATATATATATATATATATATATATATATATATATATATATATATATATATATATATATATATATATGTCGTACCTAGTAGCCAGAACTCACTTCTCAGCCTACTATGCAAGGCCCGATTTGCCTATTAAGCCAAGTTTTCATGAATTAATTGTTTTTCGACTACCTAACCTACCTAACCTAACCTAACCTAACTTTTTCGGCTACCTAACCTAACCTAACCTATAAAGATAGGTTAGGTTAGGTTAGGTAGGGTTGGTTAGGTTCGGTCATATATCTACGTCAATTTTAACTCCAATAAAAAAAAAATAACCTCATACATAATGAAATGGGTAGCTTTATCATTTCATAAGAAAAAAATTAGAGAAAATATATTAATTCAGGAAAACTTGGCTTATTAGGCAAATCGGGCCTTGCATAGTAGGCTGAGAAGTGCGTTCTGGCTATTAGGTACGACATATATATATATATATATATATATATATATATATATATGTCGTACCTAGTAGCCAGAACTCACTTCTCAGCCTACTATGCAAGGCCCGATTTGCCTAATAAGCCAAGTTTTCATGAATTAATGTTTTTTCGTCTACCTAACCTACCTAACCTAACCTAACCTACCTTTTTTTGGCTACCTAACCTAACCTTACCTATATATATAGGTTAGGTTAGGTTAGGTAGGGTTGGTTAGGTTCGGTCATATATCTACGTTAATTTTAACTCCAATAAAAAAAAATTGACCTCATACATAGTGAAAAGGGTAGCTTTATCATTTCATAAGAAAAAAATTATAGTAAATATATTAATTCAGGAAAACTTGGCTTATTAGGCAAATCGGGCCTTGAATAGTAGGCTGAGAAGTGAGTTCTGGCTACTAGGTACGACATATATATATATATATATATATATATATATATATAAATATATATATATATATATATATATATATATATATATATATATATATATATATATATATATATATATATATATATATATATAATTATAGGAACCCACAGCCTCAGAGAAGGGAACACTGAGCATTCAGGAAAAAAATTGCCATTTAACTCTGAATACGTAAGAGTGTTCGCTTCTCCTACCACCCCCCTTTTTTTATGGTGTACACTTTATTATGCAAGGTTATACAGTTACATATCTGATTTTATATAAAAAATTAACATTAAGAGGACACAAAAAAAGTTTGATTCATAGAGGCTGTAGATTTCCTCGAACTCCTCCGACGCTGGGCAGGAACCGAGGATGCAGCGAGCATTCCCCCTCTGGATTGCGACTCTGAGGCGCTGAAAGAGAAAACTTGCTGCTCTGCACCATCTTGCACTCTCTCCCCATGGGCCTAGGGTCTCAGACCCTATTGGAACGAAGTTGTACCGATGATCTAATTGCCTGTACTTGGCTGACTTGTCTCTTTCTCTGCGTGTCGCCGCGGCTCCTTCTGTGCCGGCAGAGAGGTTGATGTATGTGGTTGCCAGAGTGGATACACAAGTATAGTCCCATGCCAACTGTCTGCAACCCTTCCACGGTCGCAGTGTGATTCCGTCTGGTCGGCCAGGAAAGCTAACAGAGTCACGGTTCAGTAGGTTGCGGGGCTCTCTCTCTGCTGGACACTGAGCAGAGGCAAGGCTCCTTTTAATGATGTCATTGACTTCGTCGTGTCTAGTGTGCCAACCACCAGATTTTCCACAGTGCAGGTCATGCAGTCCATATTCGTCAGCATCTGCCTCGCCGCAAATACACCTATGAACAGTGTGGATAGGGGCAGCAAGACGGAGAGCGACTGCAATATGGAGCTCCTGCGGATCAAGACGTGTGCCTGTCGCAGACATAGGGACTGCCAAAAGGAAGTCCACTGCATGGGGAGCCTGCACAGCTGTGAGGCGTGCACGATCACTGGGGGTTGTTGCTGCCTCCAGCAAAGCTGTGGCTTCTTTGTCTACAATGGGGCTGTCCCAGCTGGATTGTTTCTTGGCATTCGGCATGGCTGGTCTGAATGCTGGGTTTGCCATGGCACCCCATTTCGTGTCGCATTCCGTGTAGTGGGGGTCCTGTATCCCCGCTACATCACTCAGGGTGTCAGGTAGAATTTCCTTAACCAGGTCATCTGATGCTGAGGAGTAAGACAGGAAGGCTGGGACAGCAATTTGGGTAGCAGTGCGGACACCTAAGCCACCGAGCCTAACAAGAAGAGTGGCTTGTTTCCACTGGCATTCTTTGAGGGAGAGGTTAACAACTTTTTCCAGCATGGTCTTCAGTAAGAGGTCATGCTCTTCAAGCTTTCGGCTGTCGTAAGATGGGGCGCACCTCAGAAAGTAGGTTAGCCTTCTGGGGTGAGTCACTTCTGGGGTGTGAGTTTTCAGTTGCATATTGTCCTGGGGACCATTCAGGCTTGTTCGCATTTGTGTTCCTCACGTGTGCCCCAAAGAATGAGGTGATTTGGTAAAATTCTATGCCCAAGATTACTATCCGAGTGCCGGCGGTGGGGTGGTTCAAATAGCCTCGGCTATCACCTCATTTTGTCCGGTCGTGATGGTCAAGTGGATTAAGGCGTCTTGTACATACCAGTTGCGTTGCTTCTGGGAGTATGGGTTCGAGTCACTTCTGGGGTGTGAGTTTTCAGTTGCATATTGTCCTGGGGACCATTCAGGCTTGTTCGCATTTGTGTTCCTCACGTGTGCCCCAAAGAATGAGGTGATTTGTTAAAATGCTATGCCCAAGATTACTATCCGAGTGCCGGCGGTGGGGTGGTTCAAATAGCCTCGGCTATCACCTCATTTTGTCCGGTCGTGATGGTCAAGTGGATTAAGGCGTCTTGTACATACCAGTTGCGTTGCTTCTGGGAGTATGGGTTCGAGTCACTTCTGGGGTGTGAGTTTTCAGTTGCATATTGTCCTGGGGACCATTCAGGCTTGTTTGCATTTGTGTTCCTCACGTGTGCCCCAAAGAATGAGGTGATTTGGTAAAATGCTATGCCCAAGATTACTATCCGAGTGCCGGCGGTGGGGTGGTTCAAATAGCCTCGGCTATCACCTCATTTTGTCCGGTTGTGATGGTCAAGTGGATTAAGGCGTCTTGTACATACCAGTTGCGTTGCTTCTGGGAGTATGGGTTCGAGTCACTTCTGGGGTGTGAGTTTTCAGTTGCATATTGTCCTGGGGACCATTCAGGCTTGTTCGCATTTGTGTTCCTCACGTGTGCCCCAAAGAATGAGGTGATTTGGTAAAATGCTATGCCCAAGATTACTATCCGAGTGCCGGCGGTGGGGTGGTTCAAATAGCCTCGGCTATCACCTCATTTTGTCCGGTCGTGATGGTCAAGTGGATTAAGGCGTCTTGTACATACCAGTTGCATTGCTTCTGGGAGTATGGGTTCGAGTCACTTCTGGGGTGTGAGTTTTCAGTTGCATATTGTCCTGGGGACCATTCAGGCTTGTTCGCATTTGTGTTCCTCACGTGTGCCCCAAAGAATGAGGTGATTTGGTAAAATGCTATGCCCAAGATTACTATCCGAGTGCCGGCGGTGGGGTGGTTCAAATAGCCTCGGCTATCACCTCCTTTTGTCCGGTAGTGATGGTCAAGTGGATTAAGGCGTCTTGTTCATACCAGTTGCGTTGCTTCTGGGAGTATGGGTTCAAGTCACTTCTGGGGTGTGAGTTTTCAGTTGCATATTGTCCTGGGGACCATTCAGGCTTGTTCGCATTTGTGTTCCTCACGTGTGCCCCAAAGAATGAGGTGATTTGGTAAAATGCTATGCCCAAGATTACTATCCGAGTGCCGGCGGTGGGGTGGTTCAAATAGCCTCGGCTATCACCTCATTTTGTCCGGTCGTAATGGTCAAGTGGATTAAGGTGTCTTGTACATACCAGTTGCGTTGCTTCTGGGAGTATGGGTTCGAGTCACTTCTTGGGTGTGAGTTTTCAGTTGCATATTGTCCTGGGGACCATTCAGGCTTGTTTGCATTTGTGTTCCTCACGTGTGCCCCAAAGAATGAGGTGATTTGGTAAAATGCTATGCCCAAGATTACTATCCGAGTGCCGGCGGTGGGGTGGTTCAAATAGCCTCGGCTATCACCTCATTTTGTCCGGTTGTGATGGTCAAGTGGATTAAGGCGTCTTGTACATACCAGTTGCGTTGCTTCTGGGAGTATGGGTTCGAGTCACTTCAGGGGTGTGAGTTTTCAGTTGCATATTGTCCTGGGGACCATTCAGGCTTGTTCGCATTTGTGTTCCTCACGTGTGCCCCAAAGAATGAGGTGATTTGGTAAAATGCTATGCCCAAGATTACTATCCGAGTGCCGGCGGTGGGGTGGTTCAAATAGCCTCGGCTATCACCTCATTTTGTCCGGTCGTGATGGTCAAGTGGATTAAGGCGTCTTGTACATACCAGTTGCATTGCTTCTGGGAGTATGGGTTCGAGTCACTTCTGGGGTGTGAGTTTTCAGTTATATATATATATATATATATATATATATATATATATATATATATATATATATATATATATATATATATATATACAACTTTAGAACACTTTCCCACCAGGAGACTCGAACCCTAGCCAGCACAGAAGCCTTCCAGCAGCTGGCATAACAGGTACGCCTTAACCCGCTCCACCACCTGCTCAGACGAGCACTAGAGCAGGTGAGGGGTCATTTATACGTTTATTTCATCAAGTCCCTGTTAATATGGGAAGACACAGTGTCTATGCTTAAGGCACAACTCTCCTAAACACGAGAGTGAAGTATACAACTTTAGAACACTTTCCCACCAGGAGACTCGAACCCTAGCCAGCACAGAAGCCTTCCAGCAACTGGCATAACAGGTACGCCTTAACCTGCTCCACCACCTGCTCAGACGAGCACTAGAGCAAGCAATATATATATATTTATATATATATATATAAATATATATATATATATATATATATATATATATATATATATATATATATATATATATATATATATATATATATATATATATATATATATATATGTCGTACCTAATAGCCAGAACACACTTCTCAGCCTACTATGCAAGGCCCAATTTGCCTAATAAGCCAAGTTTTCATGAATTAATTGTTTTTCGACTACCTAACCTACCTAACCTAACCTAACCCAACTTTTTTGGCTACCTAACCTAACCTAACCTATAAAGATAGGTTAGGTTAGGTTAGGTAGGGTTGGTTAGGTTCGGTCATATATCTACGTTAATTTTAACTCCAATAAAATAAAATTGACCTCATACATAATGAAATGGGTAGCTTTATCATTTCATAAGAAAAAAATTCGAGCAAATATATTAATTCAGGAAAACTTGGCTTATTAGGCAAATGTAGATATAAACAAATCGGAGATATGTAAGTTCTATTCAGTTGTGTATGTGTAAAGTCTTTGAAAATGTAATAAGTTTTACGAAACACGCTCAAGTGTCGCGTCAGACTAGAAATAAAAATGAATTTTGGAGAATAGATTTTTGAATTACCTCCAACAGTGAAAAGAAATGTACGAAAGATTGAGAAAATTCGTGTTAGAATTATTAATCTTACTTTTTCGGTCATATTTAATAATAATAATACATATATATATATATATATATATATATATATATATATATATATATATATATATATATATATATATATATATATATATATATATATATGTTTTTTCGGCTACCTAACCTAACCTAACCTATTAAGATAGGTTAGGTTAGGTTAGGTTAGGTAGGGTTGGTTAGGTTCGGTCATATATCTACGTTAATTGTAACTCCAATAAAAAAAAATTGACCTCATACATAATGAAATGGGTAGCTTTATCATTTCATAAGAAAAAAATTAGAGAAAATATATTAATTCAGGAAAACTTGGCTTATTAGGCAAATCGGGCCTTGCATAGTAGGCTGAGAAGTTCGTTCTGGCTACTAGGTACGACATATATATATATATATATATATATATATATATATATATATATATATATATATATATATATATATATATATATATATATATATATATATATATATATATATATATGCAAGAATGATCACAAATACACTGATCCAAGTATGCAGAATAACCACAAATGAAAAATTGAAAATGTTTAACGCGTTTTCGGCTAATTCGCCTTCATCAGAGCAAAGTAGAATGAAGATAAGATTGCTGATCAGACCTTTATATCCGCCTGGGCAGATCACCTGACCACCAAAAATAAGTGGAGGAAAGGAATTTTAAGAAAGAAGGTAACTGCAGAAGGCCTATTGGCCTGTACAAGGCAGCTCCTATTAATATCTCCAAGTGCCATACGTGTTTAAATGATTGCTATATTGTTTTGACGTGCTATATTGAGGCTTAAATAGGGATCCAACTTGTACATACCGGGGCTCACATTACGGCTGTTGTTACAATGTTTGATCAGAGCAGACTCGATCACGTTTCGTTCAACAAAATCCTTACTTTTAACAATACATTTTGCCCCTGTGAAGTCGATAGAATGATTACATAAACTGGAATGTAAATACAATGCACTGGATTGCTGGGCTGTACGAATAGCATATGAATGCTGTTTTAAACGAGTGGAAAGAGATTTACCAGTCTGGCCGATGTAAACACATGCACACTCATTACAATGGATGGAATACACACAACCTGCTACAGACGAGGGCGAGTTCTTAATTAACATGGACTTAACTGTATTATCATTTTTGAACACTAGATTAATATTAAGGTTCTTCAGGGCTGGGGCAAGATTTACTAGACCCTCAGAATATGGTAATAAAAACGAATTTTTCAGTTCTGGTTTCGACTTAGTAGTCTGTTTGTAGAAAGTCCTTTTTGCTTGACCAAACGCAAGATCCAAGATCGATTTTGGGTATTTTAACTTTTTCCCATTTTCAAATATATTTGCTATTTCTTCATCGAAAAATTCCGGACTGCAAACTCTCAGGGCTCTGAGAAACATACCAGAAAAATCTGCCCGCTTGACCTGAACATGATGATTTGAATAGAAATGTACATACGAGCACACATTGGTAGGTTTCCTATACACATTGAAATTGAAACTTCTACCAATTCTATGAATCCTGATGTCTAAAAAAGGCAGAACACCATTCACTTCGTTCTCAATTGTGAATTTAATTGACGGAACCAGCGAATTGATTTGATTGAGAAAATCAGTTTCGTCATGATTAACCGGCCACAGGCACAAAATATCGTCAACGTACCTGTACCAAAGCAAATTTGAGGGTAAAATCCAGGGAAGGATATTTGTTTCGAAACATTCCATGTACAGATTGCTCAAAACAGGGGAGAGGGGATTACCCATCGCCATGCCAAATGTTTGTTTATAAAATGAATCATTAAAGCTGAAATAATTATCTTTAATGCACAATTTTATAAGTTCAATAATGGTGTTAGTAGGCAAAGTTAAATTATACCTTGGGAGTAGATCCCGTAAGAATGACAACAGATCATCAACAGGAACCCTAGTGAACAGAGCCGTCACATCAAAACTCACAAGTTTAAAATCATAATTTAATTTCAAACTAGAAAACTTGTTAACCAAGTCCAAGTTGTTTGTTATGTGTGAGTTGGAAATGGAACCTACTACTGGAGACAAAACTTGGACAAGCCATTTGGAAAGTCTATATGCCACAGATCCAACAGAACTAATAATAGGTCTTGCAGGATTATTCGGTTTGTGTTTTAAGAAGCCCATATAGATATGGGAGAGAAGGGGAACGACTTAAAAACTTAGGAATCAACTCCTTATCTTTCTTGAGCACGGTTTTAAGAGTTTTGTTGAAATGAGCAATAACTCTTTCAATAGGGTCCCTATTAACAGGTAAGTAAGTGTCTCTGTCCTCCAATAACTGGTTTATTTTTTGGACCTAGTCTTTTTTGTCCATGATGACAACAGCATTGGATTTATCAGCTTTAGTGAAATGTAGAGAGTTATCTCTTTTGAGGGTTTTGAACGCTCGCATAAACCTCTCTGGACAATTAGGCACAGTACCCTTAAGTAAAGAACCGTACACCATTCCCTTGCAAATATTGATGTCATCAGCTGAAATCTCACTAGATTTCTCCAAATTGCAAAAACGTTTGGCAATATTTGCATAATTCACATCTCTATTTGATATGGAGAAACTCAGACCGTAACCAAGAGCAGTCATCGTATCATTATCAAGTTGTTTACTAGAGAGATCAATAACAAAGTTAGTGTTGGCGTGTTTATTCCAATCACTTTGTTGAATCAGCCTATTTAATTTTGAATCAAGCTTCGTACTTACATTCGTGCAGCCAGATCTCATAGCGGTGTAATTATAATCCAAATAGAGATGTGAATTATGCAAATATTGTCAAAAGTTTTTGCAATTTGGAGAAATCTAGTGAGATTTCAGCTGATGACATCAATATTTGCAAGGGAATGGTGTACGGTTCTTTACTTAAGGGTACTGTGCCTAATTGTCCAGAGAGGTTTATGCGAGCGTTCAAAACCCTCAGATATCCCAGATATATCAAGACGCAGATATCCCAGACAACATAAGTCAAAAGTAGTAACTTGTCCAGTCTCAAGTGATGGTCCCTTGTCTCAGCCATTGTACATGGTAGAGTTTTAAAAGTTTTTCTTGACTCAGGTGCAAAAATTAATATTGTCAAGCCCTCAGCTCTTAGAGACATTGAAAGTAAGCACCCTACTACTTTAAAACAGAGTCACACATACCTTTTTTAAGTGGTATTTCAGGAAATAAAGTGAAAGTTCAGGGTGAAATTGACCTCCCACTCAAGTTCAATGATGTCACATTGTCTATAACATGTTTAGTTGTTGACGTTATTAATTTTCCTGGAGACATTCTCTTAGGTCTGTACACCATGATTGATGAAAATATTGCATTGTTTCCCCATCGTTGGAACATAAGTATCAAAGACCACGTCATACCCTTGTGTAGCAAGTATCGACAGGGCCACGAGTTCAACCTTCAATCAGATTACGTTAATTTTGTTGACACCCACCTTGCTAGCGTAGGTTTGTCAGACCATTGTCGTGGTAGCATACCCGAGAAAACAGGCACTCGATTGAAGCATAGTAGTTGTGCAGTTGTTAAGGAGAGTGAGTATCGGGACTTTCTGGAAGGGGACGCCCTAACGGACTCTCGTTGTCTCGCTCGCCTGGCAGCTTCCATCTCTGAAGTCAGTGGTTCCACGGCTACTGACACTGTGCTACACCCTCATTCTCTCACCAGAATAAGAGTTAAGGTTCAGGGAGTGCTTGAGTTGTCGGATGTGATTGCGGAAAGTGAAACATGTAAAGTGAATGGTACATTTGTTGAACCCTCCTGGCACACAGTGCAGGATGGTACTGTCACATTATTTATCGCAAACACTAGTAATGCCAACATCCATCTCCAGTCTGGTACCCATGTTGTAGATTTTGCCCATTACTCGTTACCGGTGCGAGTTGTGGATGATGTCTCCATGGATCATAATGTTTGTACACTCACACCAGGAGAACAGGGATCTCAGCCAGAGGTGCAAGTGCAACACCTCAGTCCTACTGATTTTCCTGACTCTGTGGCTCAGCTTTTGGAAATTTTGAACAGGAATAGAGCTGTTCTTGCTCTACCAGGAGAAAAGTTAGGTCTCACTCCTCTTATTACACATAAAATTCCCCTGGAACAAGGAACTACGCCTATTTATGTACCAGCTTACCGTCTTCCCCATTCTCAGAGAGCAGAAGCTGATAGACTTGTAGAGGAAATGTTACAGAGTGATGTAATTGAATCGAGTAATTCACCATGGAACACTCCATTGATTCTTGTACCAAAGCGAGATGGGACTTGGAGACCTGTAATCAATTATCGCAAGCTTAACAGAGTAACAATACCTGATCGTTTCCCACTTCCCATTCTAAATGATTTGTTGCAAAGTATTGGTCGAAACAAAGTATTCTCAACATTAGATTTATTGCAGGGATTCTGGCAAATCCCCCTTGATGAGGAAAGTAAACAATTGACAGCCTTAAGTACTCCCAATGGTCATTTTCATTTCAAAAGAATGCCATTTGGTTTGCGTAGTAGTCCAATAACCTTTTCACGGCTCATGACAAATCTATTTCGTAGATTGATAGGAAGTATGCTTCTAGTTTACCTTGATGATCTCATAATCATGTCGCAAGATGTTCAGACTCATTTCCAGAACCTTGAGAAAGTACTTGCAAAGCTCGCTGAAGCTAATTTAAAAATAAAGCTTGCAAAATGTTCATTTTTAAAGCAGAAGATTAATTTCCTAGGTCATACAGTTACACCTTCAGGTATTACATTGAATGAATAAAAAATTATTGCTGCCCGTGATTTTCCAACACCTCGTACCGCAGAAGCCGTAAGACAGTTCACAGGTCTTGTAGGATTTTATCATTCATTTATTGCTGGATTCTCTATTATAGCCGCTCCGCTTTACAAGTTGCAAAAAAAAGATGAACCCTTTGTTTGGGGAGAGGCCCAGGATGAGTCATTCAAAAAACTCAAAGCAGCCTTGATTTCGTCACCTGTCCTTAGGTACCCAGATTTTTCTAAACCTTTTACGTTGGTTACAGATGCTAGTGACATAGGTCTAGGTGCTGCATTACTTCAAACAGAAGGTCACAGAGATCACGCAATAGCTTATGCTAGCCGCACATTATCTAAAGAAGAGAAAAATTATAGCGCAACAGAACGAGAAGCCTTGGCAGTTGTCTGGGCACTTAAACATTTCAAGGATACAATTTATAATTACCCAGTTCATGTTCTTACAGATCACCAACCATTAATTCCCTTGTTCAAAAATAAGAATCCAGTTGGAAAGTTTGCTAGATATTTGCTCACAATTCAAGAATTCAATCCCACATTTGGATATATTCCAGGGAAGCAAAATGTTGTAGCCGATGCGTTTTCTCGACATGTAGCTGCGATTCAGTTAAATTACCCAGCATTAGATGCTACAGTAGTAGAAACGGAACAAAGACAAGACCCCATATGGGCACCCGTGATTAAATTTTTGACTAAGCAAGACACTCGCCCGATTCATAAACCGCCAGTACCATTGAAAGAATTAGTTATGTTGGACAATTTACTGTGTAGAGTAGTAAAGCTAGGGACAGCCCCGAGGAAATGTTGTCAGTTAGTTGTTCCAGCTGTCTTGGTACCAACTGTGTTAAAAATTATCCATGATTCTCCTGCAAGTGCACATCCAGGAAAGGATCGTACACTCCAACAAGGTCGATTGAAGTATTTTTGGCCAAAAATGGCAAAGGAGATTGCTCATTATGTTGACAGATGTTTAACTTGTTTACAGCACAAGGGACATGTTTCAGGACCTAATCCAATTCAAGTGTACCCAGCAACTGAAGCTCCTTGGAAACGACTATCGATGGATTTATTGACAAATTTTGCGGAAACAGAGAAAGGGAACAAACATTTGCTTGTAATGGTCGATAATTTTTCACGGTTTTGCGAACTAGTTCCTATCCCGAACAAAACAGCAGAAACTATAGCCAGCGCATTCCATGACCAAATAATTTGTAGATATAGTATGCCTAAAGTAATCCTTTCAGATAATGGTCCAGAATTCAGTAATAGTATTTTAACTAGCTTGTGTAATTTATATAACATCAAAAAATGTAGCATCATGCTTTATCATCCAGCAAGTAATGGACTAGCCGAACGTACTAACAGGAAAGTGTTAGATGCCTTGAGAGTCACGTTGAATTTTGTTAACAACAATTGGGATGATTTTATACCCTTAATTCAGTGTGCTATAAATTCTTCAATTAATGTTTCTACAGGTGACACACCTCACGCTATTCTTTATGGTACAGATAAGATCCTCCCTAATGAATTGATTAACGCACCTCCTACTCCCATATATAACGTAGATGATTTTGTTCAAGTGAAGCGTAGACAGATGCAACTAGTTTTCAAGAAAATACGAGAACAACTGTCCAAAGCTACAGCCGAGTTCACTCTAGCAAGGAATGCACGAGTTAAACCCAGAAAAAAAAACTATTGGATCTGTAGTAATGATACTTAACCAACACAGGTCTGGTCCTATGTATAAGTTAACTAAGAAATTTTTGAGTCCATATAAGGTAACCGAGCTTATTAAAGGTAACAAATACAGACTTAAGAACTTGTTAACAGGAGAGTATATAAATGAACATTTAGACCACTTGAAGTTAGCTAAAATGACTGTTGACGAGACTGATGAGGAAGATGACAATGAACTTACCCAGACAGATACTCCTATTGGGACACCACCTTCTGTGGTTGACAGACCACTTGATGCTCAGCAACCCCATACAAGCACTTATAATCTTAGATCTAGACCTCTCGTTTCAACTGTGCACTCACCACATGTCCATTGGCTAGATGTTAACGAGGATATCTCTCAAGATGATAGTTTGTCACATGAAGTTTCATCTGTTCCGAACTTTCAGTTTCAGTTCACCCAGCAGGGGGCACCTTGGCCACCCTGCAGGGGGTACTTTGGCCATCCAGGCAGTGGGCACTTTGGCCACCCGGCAAGGGGCACCTTGGCCACCGAGCAGGGGGCACCTTGGCCACCCAGCACGGGGCACCTTGGTCACCCAGCAGGGGGCACCTTGGCCACCCAGCAGGGGGAACTTTGGCCACCCAGCAAGAAGCACCTTTGCCACCCAGCAGGGGAAACCTTTGCCACCCAGCAGGGGGGCACTTTGGCCACCTAGCAGGCGGCACCTTGGGCACCCAGCAGGGGGCACTTTGGCCACCCAACAACAGGCACCTTGGCCACCCAGCAGGGGACAGTTTGGCCACCCATCAGGGGGCACCTTGGCCACCGAGCAGGGGGCACTTTGGCCACCCAGCAGGGGGCACTTTGGCCACCCAGCAAGGGGCACCTTGGCCACCAAGCAGAGTGCACCTTGGCCACCCAGCAAGGGACATCTTGGCCACCCAGCAGGGAGCACCTTGGCCACCAAGCAGGGGGCACCTTGGCCACCCAGCAGGAGGCACCTAATTTTACACCCAGCAGGGGGCACATTGGCCACCGAGCAGGGGGCACCTTGGCCATCCAGCAGGGGGCACCTTGGCCACCCAGGGGGCACCTTGGCCACCCAGTAAGGGGGCACCTTGCCCACCCAGCAGGACGCACCTTGGTCACCCAGCAGGGGGGCACCTTGGCCACCCAGCAGAGGGCACCTTGGCCACCCAGCAAGGGGCTCCTTGGCCACCCAGCAGAGGGCACCTTGACCACCCAGCAGGAAGCACTTTGGCCACCCAGCAGAGGGCACATTGGCCACCCAGCAATGGGCACTTTGGCCACCCAGCACGGGGCACCTTGGCCACCGAGCAGGGGGCACCTTAGCCACCCAGCAGGGGGCACCTTGGTCACCCAGCAGGGGGCACCTTGGCCACCCTGCAGGGGGTACTTTGGCCACCTAGCAGGGGGCACTTTGGCCACCCAGCCGAGGGCACTTTGGCCACCCAGGAATGGGCACTTTGGCCACCCAGCACGGGGCACCTTGGCCACCGAGCAGGGAGCACCTTGGCCACCCAGCAGGGGGCACCTTGGCCACCCAGCAGGGGGCACCTTGGCCACCCAGCAGGGGGCACTTTGGCCACCCAGCAGAGGGCACTTTGGCCACCCAGCAATGGGTACTTTGGCCACCCGGCAAGGAGCACCTTGGCCACCCAGCAGGGGGCACCTTGGTCACCCAGAAGGGGGCAACTTGGCCACCCAGCAGGGGGAACTTTGGCCACACAGCAAGAAGCACCTTTGCCACCCAGCAGGGGACACCTTGGCCACCCAGCAGGGGGGCACTTTAGCCACCCAGTAGGGGGCACCTTGGCAACCCAACAAGAGGCATTTTGGCCACCCAGCAGGGGCACCTTGGCCCCTGAGCAGGGGGCACTTTGGCCACTCAGTAGGGGGCACTTTGGCCACCCAGCAAGGGGCCCTTTGGCCACCAAGCAGAGTGCACCTTGGCCACCCAGCAAGGGGCACCTTGACCACCCAGCAGGGTGCACCTTGGCCACCCCGCAGGGGGGCACTTTGGCCACCCAGCAGGGGGCACCTTGGCCACCCAGCAAGGGGCACCTTGGGCACCCATCAAGGTGCACCTTGGCCACCCAGCAGGAGGCACTTTGGCCACCCAGCAGGAGGCACCTAATTGAACACCTAGCAGGGGGCACCTTTGCCACCCAGCAGGGGGCACTTTGGCCACCCAGCAGGAGGCACCTTGGCCACCCAGCAGGGTGGCACCTTGGCCACCCAGCAGAGGGGCACCTTGACCACCCAGCAGGAGGCACCTTGGCCACCCAGCAGGGGGCACCTTGGCCAACCAGCAGGGGGTACATTGGCCACCCAGCTAGGGACACCTTAGCCACCCAGCAGGGGGCACCTTGAACACCCAGCAGTGGGCACCTTGGCCACCGAGCAGTAAGCACCTTGGCCACCCAGCAGTGGGCACCTTGGCCACCCAGCAGGAGGCACCATGGCCATCCAGCAGGGGGCACCTTTGCCATCCAGCAGAAGGCACCTTGGCCACCCAGCAGGGGGCACCTTGGCCACCCAGCAGGGGCCACCTTGGCGACCCAGCAGGGGGCACCTTGGCCATCCAGTAGGAGGCAACCTTGGCCACCCAACAGGGGCCACCTTGGCCACCCAGCAGGGGGCACCTTGGCCATCCAGTAGGAGGCACCTTGGCCACCCAGCAGTGGGCACCTTGGCCATCCAGCAGGAGGCACCTTGACCATCCAGCAGGGGGCACCTTGACCACCCAGCAGGAGGCACCTTGGTCATCCAGCAGGGGGCACCTTGGCCATCCAGCAGGAGGCACCTTGGCCATCCAGCAGGGGGCACCTTGGCCACCCAGCAGGGGGCACCTTGGCCATCCAGCAGGAGGCACCTTGGTCATCCAGCAGGGGGCTCCTTAGTCATCTAGCAGAAGGCACCTTGGCCATCCAGCAGGGGGCACCTTGGCCATCCAGCAGGAGGCACCTTGGTCATCCAGAAGGGGGCACCTTGGTCATCCAGCAGGAGGCACCTTGGTCATCCAGCAGGGGGCACCTTGGCCATCAAGCAGGAGGCACCTTTGTCATCCAGCAGGGGCACCTTGGCCATCCAGCAGGAGGCACCTTGGTCATCCAGCAGGGGGCTCCTTGATCATCCAGCAGGGGGCACCTCCCAGCAAACAATTTTAGGTTGCCACAACATATCTGGAAAGTATTTGAAAGGATTGGAAACGTTTGTTTTATCGTATCAGATACGATATTGTGTGTGGACTTAAATAGGTTTCCAAAACTTATAACCAAGACATATGTATCGAACACTAATTTGAGATGTTGTGGCAATTTTACACTCCTAACATGAGTCATTCATAATCCATTCATACACCAATATGAATCTCTTGTGAAAGGTTTGAGCCTTATCTGAACCTTTTTCACATCTTTGTGTTTAAAGTTAAATTTCTTGAAATTAAATTATATTATTTTATATTATATTATATTATTTTTATTATATTTTATTTTATAATGTATTATTATTTTTCTTATATTTTTTTATATTATATTATTGTTTTCAATTTAAATATTAAAACCAATTTAAGGGTAAAAAAATCAAATAATTTATATTTCTTTTATTATTTAC
>NC_091160.1:51816640-51876640 GCF_040958095.1 Procambarus clarkii | reverse complement strand
ACACACACAAATGGAATCAATATATAGCAAGAGGCCAAACCCCCAAACATACAAGCGATGCAAAGATGCGAGAAACAGCAGCAGCATTAAGGAGAGGGACTTAAGGACCATAAATAAAGTGTGAAAATAAACTCGAGTAAATTTTTTTAACTACTCTCGACAGTGAAGAAAAACAAATATTCAGACGATTTGTGTTAGAATCATTAATCTTACACTTTCGGTCATATTCAACAACACAAATACATACACACACATTCCTGTTGCTGTAGCAAGTGAAGAATTACACACACAGATCACAATAACGTGATGCATCAAATGAACAAATCCACAAGGGCCGTGACGAGGATTCGAACCTGCGTCCGGGAGCATCCCAGACACTGCCTTAATCGACTGAGCTACAACAGGGTAAAAGGGTTGAAACCGAAGTTCTACTGAACTTACTGGATCCCATAGCCTCTCCGAGGCACAAACCAGGCTTTTACACAACCCCCCCCCCCTGCACCCGAGCTATGTCAACAGGCCGTTCTCCCTCTTCGCCCTTACATCATCACACACAGATCACAATAACGTGATGCATCAAATGAACAAATCCACAAGGGCCGTGATGAGGATTCAAACCTGTGTCCGGGAGCATCCCAGACACTGCCTTAATCGACTGAGCTACGACAGGGTAAAAGGGTTGAAACCAAACTTCTACTGAACTTCCTGGATCCTTTTACCCTGTTGTAGCTCAGTCGATTTAGGCAGTGTCTGGGATGCTCCCGGACGCAGGTTCAAATCCTCAAATTTCACTTTTGACAATTGAGCACCTGCTACATCCAGATTCTAGGGAGGATAATCATCTGTATCAAACCTTATTACAGGTAAAACCAGTAGGCAGTCTACTGTATTTTATCAAACTCTTATTAGAATAATAGATCTCATAATAATTTTGAAAAAATAGTGGCATTTACTATTTTTAAAAGATTATTAAAAAATTTACTGATATGGTGCATTCGGAAGACAAACCCAATTTTTCACTTTTGACAATTGAGCACCTGCTACATCCAGATTCTAGGGAGGAAAGGATGGACGATCTTACTGGATCCCATAGCCTCTCCGAGGCACAAACCAGGCTTTTACACAACCCACCCCCCCCCCCCTGCACCCGAGCTCAATTGTCTAAAGTGAAAAATTGGGTTTGTCTTCCGAATACACCATATCAGTAAATTTTTTAATAATCTTTTAAAAATAGTAAATGCCACTATTTTTGCAAAATTATTACGAGATCTATTATTCTATAGAATAATGCATATAAATGCATATATGCATATAAATACAAAACAAGTAAATGTAAATAATTTTACCTTGCACCTAGATCCACCAAGCCTGTATGGCGCGCGTTTCAGTACTTCGGAAATCTAGAACTATCTTGAATCTCTAATCTGCAATGAAACAATACATATTATTGCACTTACCAAAACATGGATGAATGTAGAAAATACAGAACTATTAGCTGAATATCAAATAAATGGATTTAATCTATTTCACACAGATAGATATATTAGATATTATATTATATTCCTTTCCTCCCTAGAATCTGGATGTAGCAGGTGCTCAATTGTCAAAAGTGAAAAATTTGGTTTATTTAACATACACGCCATAGACCGGCTTGGGAAAAAAGTTCGTAAAACCCAGGGGCCATAGACCGGCTTGGGAAAAAAAGTTCGTAAAACCCAGGGGCCATAGACCGGCTATGAAAGAAAATTTGAGAAAACCCTGGGGCCATAGAACGGCTATTTAATCCCCTGGAACGGATAATCATCTGTATCAAACCTTATTACAGGTAAAACCAGTAGGCAGTCTACTGTATTTTATCAAACTCTTATTAGAATAATAGATCTCGTAATAATTTTGCAAAAATAGTGGCATTTACTATTTTTAAAAGATTATTAAAAAATTTACTGATATGGTGCATTCGGAAGACAAACCCAATTTTTCACTTTTGACAATTGAGCACCTGCTACATCCAGATTCTAGGGAGGAAAGGAAGGACAATCTTACTGGATCCCATAGCCTCTCCGAGGCACAAACCAGGCTTTTACACAACCCACCCCCCCCCTGCACCCGAGCTCAATTGTCAAAAGTGAAAAATTGGGTTTGTCTTCCGAATGCACCATATCAGTAAATTTTTTAATAATCTTTTAAAAATAGTAAATGCCACTATTTTTGCAAAATTATTACGAGATCTATTATTCTATAGAATAATGCATATAAATGCATATATGCATATAAATACAAAACAAGTAAATGTAAATAATTTTACCTTGCACCTAGATCCACCAAGCCTGTATGGCGAGCGTTTCAGTACTTCGGAAATCTAGAACTATCTTGAATCTCTAATCTGCAATGAAACAATACATATTATTGCACTTACCAAAACATGGATGAATGTAGAAAATACAGAACTATTAGCTGAATATCAAATAAATGGATTTAATCTATTTCACACAGATAGATATATTAGATATTATATTATATTCCTTTCCTCCCTAGAATCTGGATGTAGCAGGTGCTCAATTGTCAAAAGTGAAAAATTTGGTTTATTTAACATACACGCCATAGACCGGCTTGGGAAAAAAAGTTCGTAAAACCCAGGGGCCATAGACCGGCTATGAAAGAAAATTTGAGAAAACCCTGGGGCCATAGAACGGCTATTTAATCCCCTTGAACGGACCTGTGCATGGACCACTGAGGCATCGAAAAAAAAACACGGGCCATAGACCGGCTTGGGAAAAAAAAGCTAGGTTAGGCTAGGTAAAAGCTAGGTAAAAAAGAAAGGAGCTAGGTTAGACTATGTATGTTTAAATCTCTGATTTAAACAGAGCCAGTGTTCAGTCAAATAACTGAATTTATCAAATCTTATCCTTGTATAATATACAAGCTGATGTGAGATCCCTGTCTACAGGAGGACTGGAACTTCTATCAACTAATCCATACATCAAACCTGTCCCTTACAGCCCACAATCTATCATTAGGAAAACCATGTGAGAAATCTTTAAGGAATTCTGATAAAGAAAGAGATCTAGGGGTGGTTCTAAATAGAAAACTATCACCTGAGGACCACATAAAGAACATTGTGTGAGGAGCCTATGCCATGCATTCCAACTTCAGAATTGCTTTTAAATACATGGATGGCGAAATACTAAAGAAATTGTTCACCACTTTTGCTAGTCCAAAGCTAGAATATGCAGCAGTTGTGGGGTGCCCTTATTGGGGTGCCATCACATGTAAACCAACCAAGCCCACAAATACGTCAACATGGACCAGCATTACACAGTCTAACATACTCTGTCAGATGTAACAACTAAATTTGTGAATTCAAGACCTAATCTATTGCATAATACAGTGTTAGTACGAGAAAAACATTACTTACATTCGAAGCCGTGTTTTAAAATGGCGGCGGTCTTGTTGTACTGACGCTCCAAACTGTGTGTTCGTTTGCGTATGATGAATGTGTGACAATTTACTACAACAATTATTTAATTATTCTTATTCTTTATTTTACTATTTTTAGGGTACATGAAATTTCCAACTTATTTGCACACAATAATATAATTGCATTGTCATAACCTTTATATATTACGGAAAATACGATGACATGAACGAAGTCAAAGTGAAGTTGAAGTCAAAGTCATTCGCCGAACGTATTAGTCATTTTTTTTCTCCCAAACGATAGGGGATAACAAATCCACAGAGCATATAAGTGTACAGTAAAGTCAATTTTATTCAGGAAAGTACATACATAGTTGATTTACAAACATAATGTTGGATTTATAGATAGAGCTAGTGCATACAATACCTAAAGCCAATATAGTAGGCATATAGCATTTCAGGCAACCGGGCAGTATATATGGACCCCTTACTCAAATCTCTGAATATGTTAGATATTAAGTCCCTGCACATACTCTCATGTGTATTTTATATATATATAAAACGCTGCACTGTAATGTCAATCCTGACCCTAAAAGCTTCCTAGAAGGTTGTAACAGATCCCATGAGCACCACACCAGAAACAAATACCTATTTGATATTCCAAGAGTACGACTTAGTCAAACTAGAAATGCTCTACAAATCAAGGGACCTCGAATGTGGAATGACCTTCCCAATTATGTTAAAAACTGTACCTCTCCCAACCAGTTTAAGATAAATAAAGATAAATTTATAAGTTAAGAAAAATTCCACAAATCAACAACCCTGTTACTGACCCAGTATTTACCCAAGTCTTTCCTAAATCTAAACTTATCCAATTTATACCCATTGTTTCGTGTTCTATCGTGTGTTGACAATTTTAATAACCTATTAATATCCCCTTTGTTATATCCATTCAGGAAATTGTGGTTGATCTCGAACCCATTGATAATGTGACGACTTATACAGAATTTTGTAACTATATCATCAAGATTGTAACCAGGTTAGCTAAATGTAGTGTGGGGTTCAGTCCCTAAGCCCATATATGTGCCTCTCTAACCATTTAGGTTACAGGGCAAAAACATAAAAACAAAGGTAACTGCAGAAGGCCTATTGGCCCATACCAGGCATGCAGCTCCTATCTATAACAGATAAACACTAAGTACTACCTAATTAACTCAATGTAACCTACCTAACCACCAAAATGTCAATCCATATCTTTTATTTTAAACAATGCTGTTTTGTTGACCAAATTGTATTTTTACTCTTTTTCTGTCATGTTTCTCCCACCCCTGTTTTTTCCCTTTTTTCTTATTTTTTCTCAACATAATTCATACTTTAATTAGGCGGATCAGGACATCACCTGATCAAACACATCAAACATCGTTTGACCACCATCAAACACACACATTTCGTGTGTGTTTGACGCTCACTGATATGTACCAGCGTTGTTTTATATATGGTGCTATTCTATCTTACGCTTTGTTGCTCTTTTTTACCTACGGGCTCATAGAACATTCTATTGCGAAAACATTGGCACAAAAATGAATGACGTACATACAATAATAATGTCAGGACAGTGAAATAATTATAAACTTTCAAAGCGCTGTATCGCCCATGTGTCGTCTTGTCACCAATACTGGGTAACAGTTCCGCCACTTCCCACACTCCTGCGGGTGGGCAGCGACCATTATTCTACGTTTATATTCATATCACCGTGTTGGGAATTTCATTGCGAGTACATTGATACCAAAATTAACGCTGTAGGACAAGTGTGGAAGTGATAACAATCCCAAGAGTAAAAACATTTTGTTGCTCTTGGGCACTCACGGCGAGTCATCTACGTAGGTATTTATTGGGTGCTGGTATTCATATAACTTTTGGTGACCGTTTTTGCTGATGTTCTTCTAGAGAATGTTATTGCGAACACGTTGGTACCAAAATGAAATACATAGCTCAAGAACTAAGGTCAGGAGAGTAAAAAGAGTATACACATTTTTGTTTTGACGCTTAATTAAGGTTATTGTGAGTACTCATCGCCTGCCTAGAAACTGGAACTAGTAATTCCATCTATCATCATACTATCATACAAGAGGAGCCACACATCTATGGATCATCCAATAAAATCAGCAGACTTCTAGATGTTACTACTGCTCGGCTTAGACTCGGTTACAAGTATCTCTGGGAATTCTCATTATCTGCTGATGTAGACCTGACCAAATGTAAACTGTGTCAACAAAATTATTCGCACACTCTCCGTCACTATGTGATGGAGTGCGAAAAGATACATGAATTTAGAGACAATTCTATAACCAATGTTCCAGCGATGTGTCAATATTTCATTCAAAATGATCTGCTACCAGAAATTTTAGCCAAATATCCCCAGTTTGCTAACTGTAGGTAGTAACTGAGTGATTGTAACCTATCCACCGCTGCCCACTGGATGGGGGGCGGTGTGCAGGACAAACATATAAATTTTGATACTAGCTCTCCACATATGTCAGTTGCTTAACACATTAGTGCGCGCGGCACTAGCTGGAAAACCAAGCAGGTTGTGCGCGCGGCGTTCTGGGCGCTCAAGCGTAAACACAAAAAAGTTTATAATCTTTTCACGCTCCTAACCTCAATTCTCGAGCTACGTTTTTCATTTTGGTATCAATGCGTTGGCAATAAAATTCTCTACAAGATCATATGCATAAAATGTCACCGAAGCATTTGGTATCCCACCCACGAAGTAAATAAACACGAAGATGACTCGCCGTGACACCCAAACAGGAAGTAAATGTTCATACTCTTTCGTTTGTTGCCAGCCTCACAGTCATCCTACAGCGCTCATTTTGATATCACTGAACTCGCAATAAAATTCCCCACCCAGACATATGCCTATCAATGTCTAATTATGGTATCGGGTGACCCGCACGAGTGTGGGAACTGGGCGAAGCGTTAGCCTTGATTTCAGCAGGGACGACACTGTTGGGATGCAGTGCTTTGAATGTTTATACTTATTTCACTGTCCTGACATTATTTCTGGAGCTACGTATTTCATTTTTATAGCAATGTGTTCGCAATAGAAAGTTCTATAAGAACATGGGTAGAGTTGGCCAACACAGCATCAAATAAATTTGCGGGGAATAAAATCTTACGCGTGTTTGTACCCGTGAGCGTCAAAAGTTTTTACCTTGCTCATGTTTTTCAAGTTTATACTTGTTTCACACCGTTTTTTTTTTTGTATAGTGTTCGGAATAAAATTCCCTACACAGACATATGCATATCAAATACAATTCCTTGGAATTCACAGCTGTAGAGATGACGGAAAACACACAACCGGAACCCGCTCTTGACACTCCAACTCACACCCGCAACACCCACAAAAAAAGTTTCTCTTGTTTCGTGTATACTTACTTTAGTTTTCGTGCTACAGTTCTCATTTAGGTATCAAAATATTCCTAAGAAAATAGACTACAATACTGAAACAATCTAAGACAATTATGTGTACTTACCAAAGCAAAGACGATTGTAGTAAAATAAGTTGAGCATTTTATCTCCACTCCACCTCCTTCAGGTACTGATTCCTGAAGTTGCTCAACAGATGTTCCTAGGTGGAGTGAAGCTGGTGCGGGTGGTTATTTCTTGTCCACCCAATACACCCTTTTCCTGTGATAAGTGGTGTAACAAGGTATAACGCAAAGTGGAACATCGCATGTCTTGCACGCTATGCCAGTTTCCTTCCTGATACCCGACTTTGCACACACTTCACACCTGCGACGTTTGGGGATTTTTACCAGCTCATGTTTCAATTTATAGTTCAGGCGAGTCTCTGCTATAACAACACGTCGCTGTTGTCTCTGGGTTGGCAATAAACTACTGTCTGAATCGTCGCTCTCACTATTGTTTTCAAACACTAATGTGGAATATGAATTATCTTCATCAGATTCAGCTTCAGCACTAGGTGTAGACGTGAAGAGAGGGCGCCTTACACCCGACGGGCCAGGTGTTGACGGGTCAGCAGCAGGATACACAGGACCAGTGTCATGATTTATGTCTGGAGCATGAACTAGATGTGGAGAAGGTGTAGTTGTTGCAGGCCACTCTGCCTTGTCAAATTTCAATAAAGACCAAATAGCAACTTCATGGAACTAGAGCAGAGTTAGTTTCCTTCGATCATCTGTGTTGGCCTTGTACAATGCATAAGCGTTTTGCAATGCCATTTGCAAGAAATAAAATGTTATTTTCTTGGTCCACTTGTGACATTTCCTGGCGAAATGGTAATACTTTACCATTTGATCAAAGTGGTCAACACCCTTCATGAACTTATTGTAGTCAACAATTGCCTGTGGTTTGTTCACCACAACCTGCTGTAGTCTTACTGTTCCATCTGCCCTGCGAACTCGTTTTCTTTTCTGAACTTTCTTTGTGTCTGCATTGTGTAGGTTGGGCGAGGGGAGAGCCGAGGGGAGGCCGAGGGGAGAGAGATCCGATTGCTCCACGTGACAACAAAACAATGGGCCTGTCACGTGACCCAGTAGGCCGACGTGACTTGCGGCCTACCCGAGAAAACAGGAATTTCATGGCGCGGAGTTTGAAACAAACCCCAAGTAAATCGGATTTAAACTGGATTTTTTACAAATATTTTAAACCGCACCGTAAATTTACGTCGTGATCCGACAAGCGGTTAGGGAAAACGCCCGTAATTCCAAGTCGAAAATCCAGGAAAGTGTTAATTTAGAACCTGTACTTGAGGTCGATCTCGAACCCATTGTTGATGTGATGACTTATATTGAATTTTGTAACTAGTTCATCAAGATTGTAACTTGCTTAGCTAAATGAATTGTGGGGTTCAGTCCCTGAGCCCATTATGTGCCTCTGTAACCCTTTCCACAACCGCCCACAAGATGGGTATGGGGTGCATAATGGGGTGGGGTGTCTTGGCCAAACGTGCCACATCAAAACCACAAGTTGACATTGAATGTGAATTAACAATGAGACAAGTAAGATTTATACTAATACATTTATACTAACTCTGTTGAGCGTTGACCATTTATACATCAAATCTGTTGATGTGAGCACTTTAGTTTAGTCTGCCGTTTAAAGAAAAAAAGAGCATATCAATGGTATATCACAGAAAACGAATTTATCATAAACTCATGTATTTGTCTTATCATATTGAACTGCATTCATATTTTTAATATATAACAATATGAATATACAAATTTCTGTAAATCCCCTACCATGTTGGAATCTGTGGAAATGAATGAGCAAATGTGCTGGCTGAAGGCGCTGAAGGAAACCACATTGGTTTCATTTTGGATACAAATGTCCATGGAGATTCAAAATGGAAACTAATTATATAGTTGAACCTGCAGAGAGGAGTTTAAGAATCTGTGTTGAGAGTGATGGACACAGCCTTCACAATTATACTTCAGAGAATGTAAACATCTAAGAGTCATTAGAAATATGTGTAGAATAATAAACCCTACATTGTTTGAGTTAGGGAAAACACCATTTGTGATATATAGATACTATAGCTGTTCCTAAAGATTCACCCCATTTTGCACCAGCAAGATAACATATAAGATTTTAAGAGTTGACGAATGTTAATATTCTTGTTTGATAAACTGTGAACTTGAGACATAGTTAATAAGAACATTCCAATTATAACACAACAAAAAGTTTTCAGAATCTTTAACACCACTTTCCAGCAACTTATATAATTTATATATATATTATTTTAGGGAATAATACATAAATTATATATTTAAACATGATATAGTGTTTAGTGGAATGCATAAGGAGTCAAATTGTGTTAAAAAGAGCGATTTTTAGAAAATTTGGAAAACTACTTTTTTCTGTTCAAATTATAACTAAATGGATTTTAAAGGTTTCACTCAGCCAATATATATAATTCACAATTTATTAATGAATTTTACAAAAAAACACCATAAATTTTATATTTAAACATGTAAAAACTATTTGCTTTACATTTGGAAGAAAATAATTGTACAAAAAAAATTTATAATTAAACCTTTGTGTTTGGATTTTTTGAGTAAAAGTTTCTCAAAGGCTCTCCTGCACCATTCTCAATGCAAATCATTCCCACACCTATGGGAAGAGATAGGCGAACGTTGTGTAAATGATTTGTGTTTGCTGGGCTTGGCCATCCAGAAGGAGGCACCTTGGTCATCCAGCAGGGGGCTCCTTGATCATCCAGCAGGGGGCACCTTGGCCATCCAGCATGAGGCACCTTGACCATCCAGCAGGAGGCACCTTGACCATCCAGCAGGAGGCACCTTGGCCATCCAGCAGGGGGCACCTTGGCCATCCAGCAGGGGGCACCTTGGCCATCCAGCAGGGGGCTCCTTGATCATCCAGCAGGGGGCACCTTGGCCATCCAGCAGGAGGCACCTTGACCATCCAGCAGGGGGCACCTTGGTCATCCAGCAGGGGGCTCCTTGATCATCCAGCAGGGGGCTCCTTGATCATCCAGCAGGGGGCACCTTGGCCATCCAGCAGGAGGCACCTTGGCCATCCAGCAGGGGGCTCCTTGATCATCTAGCAGGGGGCTCCTTGACCATCCAGCAGGGGGCACCTTGGCCATCCAGCAGGAGGCACCTTGACCATCCAACAGGGGGCACCTTGGTCGTCCAGCAGGAGGCACCTTGGTCATCCAGCAGGGGGCTCCTTGATCATCCAGCAGGGGGCACCTTGGCCATCCAGCATGAGGCACCTTGACCATCCAGCAGGAGGCACCTTGACCATCCAGCAGGAGGCACCTTGGCCATCCAGCAGGGGGCACCTTGGCCATCCAGAAGTGGGCACCTTGGCCATCCAGCAGGGGGCTCCTTGATCATCCAGGAGGGGGCACCTTGGCCATCCAGCAGGAGGCACCTTGACCATCCAGCAGGGGGCACCTTGGTCATCCAGCAGGGGGCTCCTTGATCATCCAGCAGGGGGCTCCTTGATCATCCAGCAGGGGGCACCTTGGCCATCCAGCAGGAGGCACCTTGACCATCCAGCAGGGGGCTCCTTGATCATCCAGCAGGGGGCTCCTTGACCATCCAGCAGGGGGTACCTTGGCCATCCAGCAGGAGGCACCTTGACCATCCAGCAGGGGGCACCTTGGTCGTCCAGCAGGAGGCACCTTGGTCATCCAGCAGGGGGCACCTTGGCTATCCAGCAGGAGGCACCTTGGTCATCCAGCAGGGGGCTCCTTGACCATCCAGCAGGGGGCACCTTGGCCATCCAGCAGGAGGCACCTTGACCATCCAGCAGGGGGCACCTTGATCATCCAGCAGGGGGCACCTTGGCCACCCAGCAGGGGGCACCTTGGTCATCCAGCAGGAGGCACCTTGACCATCCAGCAGGAGGCACCTTGACCATCCAGCAGGAGGCACCTTGGCCATCCAGCAGGGGGCTCCTTGATCATCCAGCAGGGGGCACCTTGGCCATCCAGCAGGAGGCACCTTGACCATCCAGCAGGGGGCACCTTGGCCATCCAGCAGGGGGCTCCTTGATCATCCAGCAGGGGTCACCTTGGCCATCCAGCAGGAGGCACCTTGGCCATCCAGCAGGAGGCTCCTTGGTCATCCAGCAGGGGGCTCCTTGATCATCCAGCAGGGGGCACCTTGGCCATCCAGCAGGGGGCTCCTTGATCATCCAGCAGGGGGCACCTTGGCCATCCAGCAGGAGGCACCTTGGACATCCAGCAGGGGGCTCCTTAATCAACCAGCAGGAGGCACCTTGGCCATCCAGCAGGAGGCACCTTGACCATCCAGCAGGAGGCACCTTGACCATCCAGCAGGAGGCACCTTGGCCATCCAGCAGGAGGCACCTTGGTCATCCAGCAGGGGGCACCTTGACCATCCAGCAGGAGGCACCTTGGCCATCCAGCAGGAGGCACCTTGGTCATCCAGCAAAGGGCTCCTTGATCATCCAGCAGGGGGCACCTTGACCATCCAGCAGGAGGCACCTTGACCATCCAGCAGGAGGCACCTTGGACATCCAGCAGGAGACACCTTGGTCATCCAGCAGGGGGCTCCTTGATCATCTAGCAGGGGGCACCTTGACCATCCAGCAGGAGGCACCTTGACCATCCAGCAGGAGGCAGCTTGGTCATCCAGCAGGGGGCTCCTTGGTCATCCAGCAGGGGGCACCTTGGCCATCCAGCAGGAGGCACCTTGGTCATCCAGGAGGAGGCACCTTGGTCATCCAGCAGGGGGCTCCTTGATCATCTAGCAGGGGGCACCTTGACCATCCAGCAGGAGGCACCTTGACCATCCAGCGAGAGGCACCTTGGCCATCCAGCAGGAGGCACCTTGACCATCCAGCAGGGGGCACCTTGACCATCCAGCAGGGGGCACCTTGGCCATCCAGCAGGAGGTACCTTGGCCATCCAGCAGGGGGCACCTTGGCCATCCAGCAGGGGGCACCTTGACCATCCAGCAGGAGGTACCTTGGCCATCCAGCAGGAGGCACCTTGGCCATCCAGCAGGGGGCACCTTGACCATCCAGCAGGGGGCACCTTGACCATCCAGCAGGAGGCACCTTGACCATCCAGCAAGGGGCACCTTGGCCATCCAGCAGGGGGCACCTTGGCCATCCAGCAGGAGGCACCTTGACCATCCAGCAGGGGGCACCTTGGCCATCCAGCAGGAGGACACCTTGGCCATCCAGCAGGGGGCACCTTGACCATCCAGCAGGGGGCACCTTGACCATCCAGCAGGGGGCACCTTGACAATCCAGCAGGAGGCACCTTGACCATCCAGCAGGGGGCACCTTGGCCATCAGGCAGGGGGCACCTTGGCCATCCAGCAGGGGGCACCTTGGCCATCCAGCAGGGGGCACCTTGGCCATCCAGCAGGGGGCACCTTGGCCATCCAGCAGGGGGCACCTTGACCATCCAGCAGGGGGCACCTTGGCCTTCCAGCAGGAGGCACCTTGACCATCCAGCAGGGGGCACCTTGGCCATCCAGCAGAGGGCACCTTGGCCATCCAGCAGGGGGCACCTTGACCATCCAGCAGGGGGCACCTTGGCCATCCAGCAGGAGGCACCTTGGCCATCCAGCAGGGGGCACCTTGACCATCCAGCAGGGGGCACCTTGGCCATCCAGCAGGAGGCACCTTGGTCATCCAGCAGGGGGCTCCTTAGTCATCTAGCAGAAGGCACCTTGGCCATCCAGCAGGGGGCACCTTGGCCATCCAGCAGGAGGCACCTTGGTCATCCAGAAGGGGGCACCTTGGTCATCCAGCAGGAGGCACCTTGGTCATCCAGCAGGGGGCACCTTGGCCATCCAGCAGGAGGCACCTTTGTCATCCAGCAAGGGGCACCTTGGCCATCCAGCAGGAGGCACCTTGGTCATCCAGCAGGGGGCTCCTTGATCATCCAGCAGGGGGCACCTTGGCCATCCAGAAGGAGGCACCTTGGTCATCCAGCAGGGGGCTCCTTGATCATCCAGCAGGGGGCACCTTGGCCATCCAGCATGAGGCACCTTGACCATCCAGCAGGAGGCACCTTGACCATCCAGCAGGAGGCACCTTGGCCATCCAGCAGGGGGCACCTTGGCCATCCAGCAGGGGGCACCTTGACCATTCAGCAGGGGGCTCCTTGATCATCCAGCAGGGGGCACCTTGGCCATCCAGCAGGAGGCACCTTGACCATCCAGCAGGGGGCACCTTGGTCATCCAGCAGGGGGCTCCTTGATCATCCAGCAGGGGGCTCCTTGATCATCCAGCAGGGGGCACCTTGGCCATCCAGCAGGAGGCACCTTGACCATCCAGCAGGGGGCTCCTTGATCATCTAGCAGGGGGCTCCTCGACCATCCAGCAGGGGGCACCTTGGCCATCCAGCAGGAGGCACCTTGACCATCCAGCAGGGGGCACCTTGGTCGTCCAGCAGGAGGCACCTTGGTCATCCAGCAGGGGGCTCCTTGATCATCCAGCAGGGGGCACCTTGGCCATCCAGCATGAGGCACCTTGACCATCCAGCAGGAGGCACCTTGACCATCCAGCAGGAGGCACCTTGGCCATCCAGCAGGGGGCACCTTGGCCATCCAGCAGGGGGCACCTTGGCCATCCAGCAGGGGGCTCCTTGATCATCCAGCAGGGGGCACCTTGGCCATCCAGCAGGAGGCACCTTGACCATCCAGCAGGGGGCACCTTGGTCATCCAGCAGGGGGCTCCTTGATCATCCAGCAGGGGGCTCCTTGATCATCCAGCAGGGGGCACCTTGGCCATCCAGCAGGAGGCACCTTGACCATCCAGCAGGGGGCTCCTTGATCATCCAGCAGGGGGCTCCTTGACCATCCAGCAGGGGGTACCTTGGCCATCCATCAGGAGGCACCTTGACCATCCAGCAGGGGGCACCTTGGTCGTCCAGCAGGAGGCACCTTGGTCATCCAGCAGGGGGCACCTTGGCCATCCAGCACGAGGCACCTTGGTCATCCAGCAGGGGGCTCCTTGACCATCCAGCAGGGGGCACCTTGGCCATCCAGCAGGAGGCACCTTGACCATCCAGCAGGGGGCTCCTTGATCATCTAGCAGGGGGCTCCTTGACCATCCAGCAGGGGGCACCTTGGCCATCCAGCAGGAGGCACCTTGACCATCCAGCAGGGGGCACCTTGATCATCCAGCAGGGGGCACCTTGGCCACCCAGCAGGGGGCACCTTGGTCATCCAGCAGGAGGCACCTTGACCATCCAGCAGGAGGCACCTTGACCATCCAGCAGGAGGCACCTTGGCCATCCAGCAGGGGGCTCCTTGATCATCCAACAGGGGGCACCTTGGCCATCCAGCAGGGGGCTCCTTGATCATCCGGCAGGGGTCACCTTGGCCATCCAGCAGGAGGCACCTTGGCCATCCAGCAGGAGGCTCCTTGGCCATCCAGCAGGGGGCTCCTTGATCATCCAGCAGGGGGCACCTTGGCCATCCAGCAGGAGGCACCTTGGACATCCAGCAGGGGGCTCCTTAATCAACCAGCAGGAGGCACCTTGGCCATCCAGCAGGAGGCACCTTGACCATCCAGCAGGAGGCACCTTGACCATCCAGCAGGAGGCACCTTGGCCATCCAGCAGGAGGCACCTTAGTCATCCAGCAGGGGGCACCTTGACCATCCAGCAGGAGGCACCTTGGCCATCCAGCAGGAGGCACCTTGGTCATCCAGCAAAGGGCTCCTTGATCATCCAGCAGGGGGCACCTTGACCATCTAGCAGGAGGCACCTTGACCATCCAGCAAGAGGCACCTTGGACATCCAGCAGGAGACACCTTGGTCATCCAGCAGGGGGCTCCTTGATCATCCAGCAGGGGGCACCTTGACCTTCCAGCAGGAGGCACCTTGACCATCCAGCAGGAGGCACCTCGGTCATCCAGCAGGGGTCTCCTTGGTCATCCAGCAGGGGGCACCTTGGTCATCCAGCAGGAGGCACCTTGACCATCCAGCAGGAGGCACCTTGGCCATCCAGCAGGAGGCACCTTGACCATCCAGCAGGGGGCACCTTGACCATCCAGCAGGGGGCACCTTGGCCATCCAGCAGGAGGCACCTTGACCATCCAGCTGGGGGCACCTTGGCCATCCAGCAGGGGGCACCTTGACCATCCAGCAGGGGGCACCTTGGCCATCCAGCAGGAGGCACCTTGACCATCCAGCAGGGGGCACCTTGGCCATCCAGCAGGGGGCACCTTGACCATCCAGCAGGAGGCACCTTGGCCATCCAGCAGGAGGCACCTTGGCCATCCAGCAGGGGGACCTTGACCATCCAGCAGGGGGCACCTTGACCATCCAGCAGGAGGCACCTTGACCATCCAGCAGGGGGCACCTTGGTCATCCAGCAGGGGGCACCTTGGCCATCCAGCAGGAGGCACCTTGACCATCCAGCAGGGGGCACCTTGGCCATCCAGCAGGAGGGCACCTTGGCCATCCAGCAGGGGGCACCTTGACCATCCAACAGGGGGCACCTTGGCCATCCAGCAGGAGGCACCTTGGCCATCCAGCAGGGGGCACCTTGACCATCCAGCAGGGGGCACCTTGACCATCCAGCAGGATGCACCTTGACCATGCAGCAGGGGGCACCTTGGCCATCCAGCAGGGGGCACCTTGGCCATCCAGCAGGGGGCACCTTGGCCATCCAGCAGGGGGCACCTTGGCCATCCAGCAGGGGGCACCTTGGCCATCCAGCAGGGGGCACCTTGACCATCCAGCAGGGGGCACCTTGGCCTTCCAGCAGGAGGCACCTTGACCATCCAGCAGGGGGCACCTTGGCCATCCAGCAGAGGGCACCTTGGCCATCCAGCAGGGGGCACCTTGACCATCCAGCAAGGGGCACCTTGGCCATCCAGCAGGAGGCACCTTGGCCATCCAGCAGGGGGGCACCTTGACCATCCAGCAGGGGGCACCTTGACCATCCAGCAGGAGGCACCTTGACCATCCAGCAGGGGGCACCTTGGCCATCCAGCAAGGGGCACCTTGGCCATCCAGCTGGGGGCACCTTGGCCACCCAGCAGGGGTGGTACGTTGAGATGTATTATATTATCTAAAAAAACGCACTTTAATTTGAACTTGCTAGTCGAGGATCGAGCGCCAACTATCAATAAGCGCGGCCGTCGTTGTATCGTCTAAACAGAGACCGGTCCACGGGGGACATTGATCCCCGGATGGAATACAAGTAATTATCAAAAGAAGGCACCAAGCCGCCCGGGGAGACTATGGCACAACGAAATCAAAGGTGTTATAATCAAGTTAATTCCTTCACCTCCTTCCCTGCCCTTCACCACCTTCCCTGCCCTTCACCACCTTCCCTGACCTTCACCTACTTCCCTGCCCTTCACCACCTTCCCTGCCCTTCACCTCCTTCCCTGCCCTTCACCTCCTTCCTGCCCTTCACCTCCTTCCCTGCCCTTCACCACCTTCCCTGCCCTTTACCACCTTCCCTGCTTTCACCACATTCCCTGCCTTTCACCACCTTCCCTGCCCTTCACCTCCTTCCCTGCTTTTCACCTCCTTCCCTGCCCTTCACCACCTTCCCTGCCCTTCACCTTCTTCTCTGCCCTTCACCTCCTTCCTGCCCTTCACCTCCTTCCCTGCCCTTCACCACCTTCCCTGCCCTTCACCTCCTTCCCTGCTCTTCACCTCCTTCCATGCCCTTCACCACCTTCCCTGCCCTTCACCACCTTCCCTGCCCTTCACCACCTTCCCTGCCCTTTACCTCCTTCCCTGCCCTTCACCACCTTCCCTGCCCTTCACCACATTCCCTGCCTTTCACCACCTTCCCTGCCCTTCACCACTTCCCTGCCCTTCACCTACTTTCCTACCCTTCACCACCTTCCCTGCCCTTCACCACCTTCCCTGCCCTTCACCACTTCCCTGCCCTTCACCTCCTTCCCTACCCTTCACCACCTTCCCTGCCCTTCACCACCTTCCCTGCCCTTCACCACCTTCCCTGCCCTTCACCTCCTTCCCTGCCCTTCACCACCTTCCCTGCCCTTCACCTCCTTCCCTGCCCTTCACCACATTCCCTGCCCTTCACCACCTTCCCTGCCCTTCACCACCTTCCCTGCCCTTCACCACTTCCCTGCCCTTCACCTCCTTCCCTACCCTTCACCACCTTCCCTGCCCTTCACCACCTTCCCTGCCCTTCACCACCTTCCCTGCCCTTCACCACCTTCCCTGCCCTTCATCACTTCCCTGCCCTTCACCTCCATATCTACCCTTTACCATCTTCCCTGACCTTCACCACCTTCCCTGCCCTTCACCACCTTCCCTGCCCTTCACCACCTTCCCTGCCCTTCACCTCCTTCCCTGCCCTTCACCACCTCCCCTGCCCCTCACCACCTCCCATACCCTTCACCACCTTCCCTGCCCTTCACCACCTTCCCTGCCCTTCACCACTTCCCTGCCCTTCACCTCCTTCCCTGCCCTTCACCACCTCCCCTACCATTCACCACCTCCCCTACCCTTCACCACCTTCCCTACCCTTCACCACATCCCCTACCCTTCACCTCCTCCCCTATCCTTCACCACCTCCCCTACCCTTCACCTCCTCCCCTGCCCTTCACCACCTCCCCTGCCCTTCACCTCCTTCCCTGCCCTTCACCACCTCCCCTACCCTTCACCACCTTCCCTACCCTTCACCACCTCCCCTACCCTTCACCTTCTCCCCTGCCCTTCACCACCTCCCCTGCCCTTCACCTCCTTCCCTGCCCTTCACCACCTCCCCTACCCTTTACCACCTTCCCTGCCCTTCACCACCTTCCCTGCTCTTCACCTCCTTCCCTGCCCTTCACCACCTTCCCTGCCCTTCACCACCTTCCCTGCCCTTCACCTCTTTCCCTGCCCTTCACCACCTCCCCTACCCTTCACCTCCTTCCCTGCCCTTCACCACCTTCTCTGCCCTTCACCACCTTCCCTGCCCTTCACCACCTTCCCTGCCCTTCAGCTCCTTCCCTGCCCTTCACCACCTTCCCTGCCCTTCACTACCTCCCCTACCCTTCACCACCTTCCCTGCCATTCACCACCTCCCCTACCCTTCACCACCTCCCCTACCCTTCACCACCTTCCCTGCCCTTCACCACCTTCCCTACCCTTCACCACCTTCCCTAGCTGCCCTTCACCACCTTCCCTGCCCCTGACCACCTTCCCTGCCCCTGACCACCTTCCCTGCCCTTCACCACCTTCCCTACCTTTCACCACCTTCCCTGCCCCTGACCACCTTCCCAGCCCTTCACCACCTTCCCTGCCCTTCACCACCTTCCCTGCCCTTCACTTTCCCTGCCCTTCACCACCTTCCCTGCCCTTCACTTTCCCTGCCCTTCACCACCTTCCCTACCCTTCACCACCTTCCCTGCCCTGACCACCTTCCCTGCCCTTCACTTTCCCCTGCCCTTCACCACCTTCCCTACCCTTCACCACCTTCCCTGCCCTGACCACCTTCCCTGCCCTTCACTTTCCCCTGCCCTTCACCACCTTCCCTACCCTTCACCACCTTCCCTGCCCCTGACCACCTTCCCTGCCCTTCACCGTCTAAGGGAGTCGGCGGGTGAGCGGACAGAACACTGGATGCGTGATCCTGTGGTCCCGGGTTCGATCCCTGGCGCCTACGAGAAATAATGGGCAGAGTTTCTTTCACTCTGATGCCCCTCTTACCTAGCAGTAAATAGGTACCTGGGAGTTAGTCAGCTGTCAAGGGCTGCTTCCTTGGGGTGTGTATGTGTAAGGAAAAAAATAGTAGTAAAGAAAAAGATGATTGACAGTTGAGAGGCGGGCCGAAAGAGCAGAGCTCAACCCCTGCAAGCACAACTAGGTGAATACACACACACACACACACACACACACACACACACACACACACACACACACACACACACACACACACACACACACATCGGGGCTTCGTAGCCTGGTGGATAGCGCGCAGGACTTGTAATTCTGTGGCATGGGTTCGATTCCCACATGAGGCAGAAAGAAATGGGCAAAGTTTCTTTCACCCTGAATGCCCCTATTACCTAGCAGTAAATAGGTACCTGGGAGTTAGTCAGCTGTCTCGGGCTGCTTCCTGGGGTGTGTGTGTGTGTGTGTGTGGAGTGGGAAAAAAAGTAATTAGTAAACAGTTGATTGACAGTTGAGAGGCGGGCCGAAAGAGCAAAGCTCAACCCCCGCAAACACAACTAGGTGAATACACACATGTATAGGGTATTGATAGGGTAGATAAAGACAGGCTATTTAACACAAGGGGCACACGCACAAGGGGACACAGGTGGAAACTGAGTACCCAAATGAGCCACAGAGATATTAGAAAGAACTTTTTTAGTGTCAGAGTGGTTGACAAATGGAATGCATTAGGAAGTGATGTGGTGGAGGCTGACTCCATACACAGTTTCAAGTGTAGATATGATAGAGCCCAATAGGCTCAGGAATCTGTACACCTGTTGATTGACGGTTTAGAGGCGGGACCAAAGAGTCAGAGCTCAACCCCCGCAAACACAAATAGGTGAGTACAACTAGGTGAGTACATAGAGATATGATAGAGCCCAGTTGGCTCAGGAACCTGTACACCAGTTGATTGACAGTTAATAGGCGGGACCAAAGAGCCACAGCTCAACCCTCGCAAGCACAAATAAGTGAGTACACACCTATTTGCCTGCCCTATCTCCTGCTGTTGTTGTTATAGATTCAGCTACTCGGAACAAGTTCCCAGCAGCACGGGCTATATTGAACCCGTAGCTTACCTGGCACAGGAGCGGGGCAAGTAGCACGGGCTATATTGAGCCCGTAGCTTACCTGGCACAGGAGCGGGGCAAGTAGTACGGGCTATAGTGAGCCCGTAGCTTACCTGGCACAGGAGCGGGGCAAGTAGTACGGGCTATGGTGAGCCCGTAGCTTACCTGGCACAGGAGCTGGGCAAGTAGCACGGGCTATGGTGAGCCCGTAGTGGACTTACCTGGATCAGGAGTGGTGCCCGTGTAGCCCATCCCCTGTTGTTGTTGTTGTTGTTATAGAGTCAGCTACTCGGAACAAGTTCCCAGCAGCACGGGCTATGGTGAGCCCGTAACTTACCTGGCACAGGAGCGGGGCAAGTAGCACGGGCTATGGTGAGCCCGTGGTGGACTTACCTGGCACAGGAACGGTGCCCGCCCATTCCCTGACAGCTCCGCAATAAGTACCCTTCCCCCTCCTCCCAGTCACCCCTCTCCTCAGGACCTCCCTTCTCCCCCATCCCCCAAGCTCTCCCTTCTCCCACAGGCCCTCCTGTCTCTCACACCCCCAAGCCCTCCGTTCCCCCTTACACCCCCTAAGACCCCACACTCTCAACCACCTCACCTAAGCCTTCCCCTCTCCACCACTCCCCTTATCCCTCCCCTCTTCCTCACCCACTTCAGCCTTCCTTTACCCCCCCCACGCCCCCCAAGCCCTCACCCCTTCCCCTCCATCCGCCCAAGCCTCTCCTCCCCTATGCGCCCCCCCAGCCTCCCCGTCTCCTCCCCCCCAACCCTTCCCCCTCACACCCCACCCCACCCAACCCTCTCACTCCCCCCAACGTACCCCCTTTCACCCACCCCCAATCTCCCAACCAACCCAAGCCCTTCCTCCTCCACCAGTCTCCCCATATCAGATCCTCAGCTCCCGCTCACCCCAGACCCCACAGGTCCCCCCCAGAGGAGAAGTAGAAGAGAAGAGTACACACACACACATGAGGAAGCAGCCCGTAGCAGCTGTCCAACTCCCAGGAACCTATTTATATGTAGGTGAACAGCGGCATCAGGGTAAAATAAATTCTGCCCATTTCTTTCCACCTCCGTGCGGGGATCGAACCCGGAACCTGAGGACTACGAATCCGAAGAGCTGTCCACTCAGAGGTCAAGGCCCCTGTCAGGCTTCCCCCCCCCCCCTCCGACGCTCCGTCACAGCATCACAGCGCTGACGCTCCGTCACAGCATCACAGCGCTGACGCTCCGTCACAACATCACAGCGCTGACGCTCCGTCACAGCATCACAGCGCTGACGCTCCGTCACTGCGCTGACGCTCCATCACAGCGCTGACGCTCCGTCACAGCATCACAGCGCTGACGCTCCGTCACAGCATCACAGCGCTGACGCTCCGTCACAGCATCACAGCGCTGACCCTCCGTCACCGCTCACACCAATTTTTATTTATTTTTGTCATAGTTCTGAATGGCGTTTATATTACGGTTTATTTCCTCCTGTGTGAAGTGGGACTCAAGTCCGCCATTTCCTTCAGCCAAAAAATATCTAAATCTCCCATAATTTGTTCTTTTAGCTTTCTTTTTGGCGGCTTTCTTGCTCTTAATTAATTTAGCTATGTCTTCATAACGGCTTTGTGTTTTTTCCTGTTGATTATCATCTATTAATCCATCACCATTGTCCTCGTGCACCTCCTTCACTACCGAGAGGGTTGTGTCTCCATCACCATTGTCCTCGTGCACCTCCTTCACTACCGAGAGGGTTGTGTCTCCATCACCATTGTCCTCGTGCACCTCCTTCACTACCGAGAGGGTTGTGTCTCCATCACCAGTGTCCTCGTGCACCTCCTTCACTACCGAGAGGGTTGTGTCTCCATCACCATTGTCTTCGTGCACCTCCTTCACTACCGAGAGGGTTGTGTCTCCATCACCAGTGTCCTCGCCTGGACCTGCCGTATCCTGCCGTCTCTGTTCCCTGTCACACATAACCATCTCAAGGATCAGCAGCAGAATACATCCTGCTATCTTCAAGCAGGTACCTATTGTTAACACCACAAGACGTAAGACCAGATTCATCTTCGGACTAAGAAAGGAAAGATATTTATTATGATAAACGTCTAGGATGATATACCTATTAGCCGGGAATATCAGGAGAGGATCAGGTGACCTGCAACTTAAGACGGATATCAGAGATGGTGGATATATAGTTAGGTTGGATTTGCTGCTGGAGGTTTACGGGCTCACTATAGCCCGTGCTACATGGACATGTCGTTCTAAGTAGCTAAATCTAAAACAACAACAAATGCTGTTGAAAAAGAAGTAATGAATTTGATTTGAATATATATCTATATAAATAAAAATAGAAATGTTCGTTTATTCATAATCGCCAATCTCAAAAAGTTCTTCACCAATTGCTTTGGAATTTTCACACAAAATTGTATTCGCATCCGAGCAGGTTTTTAAATACATAGATGTATTAAATATTTAAATACATCTATGTTTTAAATACATATATGTATTTAAATAAAATAGATGTCACGTCTGTGACGGTAAAAATCATACTTTTTTTTAAACTGTGTTTTTCCTGTGTTTTTCATGTGAGAGAAATCTTCGAAACCTCTTTACCGATTGCTTTGAAATTCTGACACAACGTTGCATTCAAATAGGCGCGTCTTTTTATATACCTCCTTTATACATGCCTCACCTGTAACAGGAAAAAACATCTTTTTTTTTTAAACAGCGCCATCTGTTGGACGTAAGAGCAACACAAGCTGTAATCTCCGAAAGTTCTTCACCGATTGCTTTGAATTTTTTACACAACGATCCATTCGAATTCACGCGTGTTTTGATATACCTGCTATGTAGATGCCAGCCCTGTGACAGGTAAGAACAGGCGTTTTTTCTTAAACAGCGCCATCTGTTGCACATACGACGAACACATGCTATACAAAATATGTTATGATTCTATTTAAATTTTTCCGATTTCATTGATAAATTGAATTTTCATAAATTTCGATTTATTTTCATTTTGAGTTAATTATTTTGTGTGACATTGCGTTGGAATTGAGCTGTTTTGTTTACCATACCGTTCATTTCGTGAGTATAGTTTATGTTTTTACTGATTGTGAGGGGGAAGGGTTGGGGGGGAGGAGACGGGGAGGCTGGGGGGGCGCATAGGGGAGGAGAGGCTTGGGCGGATGGAGGGGAAGGGGGGAGGGCTTGGGGGGCGTGGGGGGGTAAAGGAAGGCTGAAGTGGGTGAGGAAGAGGGGAGGGATAAGGGGAGTGGTGGAGAGGGGAAGGCTTAGGTGAGGTGGTTGAGAGTGTGGGGTCTTAGGGGGTGTAAGGGGGAACGGAGGGCTTGGTGGTGTGAGAGACGGGAGGGCTTGTGGGAGAAGGGAGAGCTTTGGGGATGGGGGAGAAGGGAGGTCCTGAGGAGAGGGGTGACTGGGAGGAGGGGGAACGGTGCCCTAAATGGGTACTTATTGCGGAGCTGTCAGGGAATGGGCGGGCACCGCTCCTGTGCCAGGTAAGTCCACCACGGGCTCACCATAGCCCGTGCTACTTGCCCCGCTCCTGTGCCAGGTAAGTTACGGGCTCACCATAGCCCGTGCTGCTGGGAACTTGTTCCGAGTAGCTGACTCTATAACAACAACAACAACAACAGGGGATGGGCTACACGGGCACCACTCCTGATCCAGGTAAGTCCACTACGGGCTCACCATAGCCCGTGCTACTTGCCCAGCTCCTGTGCCAGGTAAGCTACGGGCTCACCATAGCCCGTGCTACTTGCCCCGCTCCTGTGCCAGGTAAGCTACGGGCTCAATATAGCCCGTGCTACTTGCCCCGCTCCTGTGCCAGGTAAGCTACGGGCTCAATATAGCCCGTGCTGCTGGGAACTTGTTCCGAGTAGCTGAATCTATAACAACAACAGCAGGAGATAGGGCAGGCAAATAGGTGTGTACTCACTTATTTGTGCTTGCGAGGGTTGAGCTGTGGCTCTTTGGTCCCGCCTATTAACTGTCAATCAACTGGTGTACAGGTTCCTGAGCCAACTGGGCTCTATCATATCTCTATGTACTCACCTAGTTGTACTCACCTATTTGTGTTTGCGGGGGTTGAGCTCTGGCTCTTTGGTCCCGCCTCTAAATCGTCAATCAACAGGTGTACAGATTCCTGAGCCTATTGGGCTCTATCATATCTACACTTGAAACTGTGTATGGAGTCAGCCTCCACCACATCACTTCCTAATGCATTCCATTTGTCAACCACTGTGACACTAAAAAAGTTCTTTCTAATATCTCTGTGGCTCATTTGGGTACTCAGTTTCCACCTGTGTCCCCTTGTGCGTGTGCCCCTTGTGTTAAATAGCCTGTCTTTATCTACCCTATCAATACCCTATACGTGTGTGTATTCACCTAGTTGTGTTTGCGGGGGTTGAGCTTTGCTCTTTCGGCCCGCCTCTCAACTGTCAATCAACTGTTTACTAATTACTTTTTTTCCCACTCCACACACACACACACACACCCCAGGAAGCAGCCCGAGACAGCTGACTAACTCCCAGGTACCTATTTACTGTGTGACGGTAACGCGTTGGTGTTCGGCTGTTTAAGGCTAGGGGTATGGCCTCGTCACATAGTTATAAAAAAAAATAGAAAACTGGAACTTCGTCTGTGGTAAGGTAAGGAGAAGACACACAAAACACAAGTAAACTTTAACAATGAAATTTTAATTACGTTAAAGAAATAAAACATGAATAAAATGCACAAACAAATTCGTATAATAAAATCAATCAATCAAAATAATAAGAATAATTAAATGACACAATGAAAAGTTACGTTAAGACAAAATAACAAGAAGTGCAATACAAAAATAAAGGTAAGGTGCTGGAATATTGGCTTTAAGCTACCACCTCTCTCAGTATACGCTAACGTCTAGCCGGGAGGAGTGGTAACCGCGGAAGCACAGAATATTCTGAGGTCTGAGGTCGTGGCGACCCCAGACATCAAGTAGTATGGGGGGGGGGGGGCGAGTGCAGTTGCAGCCAGACCGGCGACCAATCAGCGGAGCCGGTAGTAAGACAGGTAGTTTGGCGGTTTGAGTCTGAACAGGTGTCCCTGGCTGCATACGTTTTGCGCTCTGGCAAACCTTGGAGATGTGTTGTCGTTGTTGGACATTTCTTCCCTAGTAGTTTTATATAGTTTGTTGCGACGTATTTGTAGAGGGAAGAGCAGGCTCAATCTCTTGAAGGAGATTATTGTCACAACTGCTAGGTAAGAGGGGCATTCAGGGTGAAAGAAACTTTGCCCATTTCTTTCTGCCTCATGTGGGAATCGAACCTGCGCCACAGAATTACAAGTCCTGCGCGCTATCCACCAGGCTACGAAGCCCCGATGTGTGTGTGTGTGTGTGTGTGTGTGTGTGTGTGTGTGTGTGTGCGTGTGTGTGTGTGTGTGTATATATTCACCTAGTTGTGCTTGCAGGGGTTGAGCTCTGCTCTTTTGGCCCGCCTCTCAACTGTCAATCATCTTTTTCTTTACTACTATTTTTTTCCTTACACATACACACCCCAAGGAAGCAGCCCTTGACAGCTGACTAACTCCCAGGTACCTATTTACTGCTAGGTAAGAGGGGCATCAGGGTGAAAGAAACTCTGCCCATTATTTCTCGCAGGCGCCAGGGATCGAACCCGGGACTACAGGATCACGCATCCAGTGTTCTGTCCGCTCACCCGCCGACTCCCTTAGATGGTGAAGGGCAGGGAAGGTGGTCAGGGGCAGGGAAGGTGGTGAAGGGTAGGGAAGGTGGTGAAGAGTAGGGAAAGTGAAGGGCAGGGAAGGTGGTGAAGGGCAGGGAAAGTGAAGGGCAGGGAAGGTGGTGAAGGGCAGGGAAGGTGGTGAAGGGCAGGGAAGGTGGTCAGGGGCAGGGAAGGTGGTGAAAGGTAGGGAAGGTGGTGAAGGGCAGGGAAGGTGGTCAGGGGCAGGGAAGGTGGTCAGGGGCAGGGAAGGTGGTGAAGGGCAGCTAGGGAAGGTGGTGAAGGGTAGGGAAGGTGGTGAAGGGCAGGGAAGGTGGTGAAGGGTAGGAGAGGTGGTGAAGGGCAGGGGAGGTGGTGAAGGGTAGGGGAGGTGGTGAAGGGCAGAGGAGGTGGTGAATGGCAGCGAAGGTGGTGAAGGGTAGGGGAGGTGGTGAAGGGCAGGGAAGGTGGTGAAGGGCAGGGAAGGAGGTGAAGGGCAGGGAAGGAGGTGAAGGGCAGGGAAGGAGGTGAAGGGCAGGGAAGGTGGTGAAGGGCAGGGAAGGTGGTGAAGGGCAGGGAAGGAGGTGAAGGGCAGGGAAGGTGGTGAAGGGCAGGGAAGGAGGTGAAGGGCAGGGAAGGTGGTGAAGGGCAGGGAAGGTGGTGAAGGGCAGGGAAGGTGGTAAAGGGTAGGGAAGGAGGTGAAGGGCAGGGAAGTGGTGAAGGGCAGGGAAGTGGTGAAGGGCAGGGAAGGTGGTGAAGGGTAGGGAAGGAGGTGAAGGGTAGGGAAGTGGTGAAGGGCAGGGAAGGTGGTGAAAGGCAGGGAATGTGGTGAAGGGCAGGGAAGGTGGTGAAGGGCAGGGAAGGAGGTGAAGGGCAGGGAAGGTGGTGAAGGGCAGGGAAGGTGGTGAAGGGCAGGGAAGGTGGTGAAGGGCAATGAAGGAGGTGAAGGGCAGGGAAGGAGGTGAAGGGCAGGGAAGGTGGTGAAGGGCAGGGAAGGAGGTGAAGGGCAGGAAGGAGGTGAAGGGCAAGGAAGGAGGTGAAGGGCAGGGAAGGTGGTGAAGGGCAGGGAAGAAGGTGAAGGGCAGGGAAGGTGGTGAAAGGCAGGGAATGTGGTGAAGGGCAGGGAAGGTGGTGAAGGGCAGGGAAGGTGGTGAAGGGCAGGGAAGGAGGTGAAGGAATTAACTTGATTATAATACCTTTGATTTCGTTGTGCCATAGTCTCCCCGGGCGGCTTGGTGCCTTCTTTTGATAATTACTTGTATTCCATCCGGGGATCAATGTCCCCCGTGGTCCGGTCTCTGTTTAGAAGATACAACGACGGCCGCGCTTATTGATGGTTGGCGCTCGATCCTCGACTAGCAAGTTCAAATTAAAGTGCGTTTAATTAGATAATATAATACATCTCAACGTACCACCCTGCTGGATGGCCAAGGTGCCCCGAGCTGGATGGCCAAGGTGCCCCCTGCTGGATGGCCAAGGTGCCCCCTGCTGGATGGTCAAGGTGCCTCCTGCTGGATGGTCAAGGTGCCCCCTGCTGGATGGTCAAGGTGCCGCCTGCTGGATGCCCAAGGTGCCTCCTGCTGGATGGCCAAGGTGCCCCCTGCTGGATGGTCAAGGTGCCCCCTGCTGGATGGCCAAGGTGCCCTCTGCTGGATGGCCAAGGTGCCCCCTGCTGGATGGTCAAGGTGCCTCCTGCTGGATGGCCAAGGTGCCCCCTGCTGGATGGTCAAGGTGCCCCCTGCTGAATGGCCAAGGTGCCCCCCTGCTGGATGGCCAAGGTGCCCCCTGCTGGATGGCCAAGGTGCCCCCTGCTGGATGGCCAAGGTGCCCCCTGCTGGATGGCCACGGTGCCCCCTGCTGGATTGTCAAGGTGCCTCCTGCTGTATGGTCAAGGTGCCCCCTGCTGGATGGTCAAGGTGCCCCCTGCTGGATAACCAAGGTGCCTCCTGCTGGATGGCCAAGGTGCCCCCTGCTGGATGGTCAAGGTGCCCCCTGCTGGATGGCCAAGGTGCCCTCTGCTGGATGGCCAAGGTGCCCCCTGCTGGGTGGTCAAGGTGCCTCCTGCTGGATGGCCAAGGTGACCCCTGCTGGATGGCCAAGGTGCCCCCTGCTGGATGGTCAAGGTGCCTCCTGCTGGATGGTCAAGGTGCCCCCTGCTGGATGGTCAAGGTGCCCCCTGCTGGATGGCCAAGGTGCCTCCTGCTGGATGGCCAAGGTGCCCCCCTTCTGGATGGTCAAGGTGCCCCCTGCTGGATGGCCAAGGTGCCCCCCTGCTGGATGGTCAAGGTGCCTCCTGCTGGATGGCCAAGGTGCCCCCTGCTGGATGGTCAAGGTGCCCCCTGCTGGATGGCCAAGGTGCCCCCTGCTGGATGGTCAAGGTGCCTCCTGCTGGATGGCCAAGGTGCCCCCTGCTGGATGGTCAAGGTGCCCCCTGCTGGATGGTCAAGGTGCCTCCTGCTGGATGGCCAAGGTGCCTCCTGCTGGATGGTCAAGGTGCCTCCTGCTGGATGATCAAGGAGCCCCCTGCTGGATGACCAAGGTGCCTCCTGCTGGATGGCCAAGGTGCCTCCTGCTGGATGGTCAAGGTGCCCCCTACTGGATGATCAAGGAGCCCCCTGCTGGATGACCAAGGTGCCTCCTGCTGGATGACCAAGGTGCCTCCTGCTGGATGGCCAAGGTGCCCCCTGCTGGATGACCAAGGAGCCCCCTGCTGGATGAATATGGTGCCTCCTGCTGAATGGTCAAGGTGCCTCCTTCTGGATGGTCAAAGTGCCCCCTGCTGGATGATCAAGGAGCCCCCTGCTGGATGACCAAGGTGCCTCCTGCTGGATGACCAAGGTGCCTCCTGCTGGATGGCCAAGGTGCCTCCTGCTGGATGGTCAAGGTGCCCCCTGCTGGATGACCAAGGTGCCTCCTGCTGGATGGCCAAGGTGCCTCCTGCTGGATGGTCAAGGTGCCTCCTGCTGGATGGTCAAGGTGCCTCCTGCTGGATGGCCAAGGTGCCCCCTGCTGGATGATCAAGGAGCCCCTTGCTGGATGGCCAAGGTGCCCCCTGCTGGATGATCAAGGAGCCCCCTGCTGGATGACCAAGGTGCCTCCTGCTGGATGGCCAAGGTGCCTCCTGCTGGATGGCCAAGGTGCCCCCTGCTGGATGATCAAGGAGCCCCCTGCTGGATGGCCAAGGTGCCCCCTGCTGGATGGTCAAGGTGCCTCCTGCTGGATGGCCAAGGTGCCCCCTGCTGGATGATCAAGGAGCCCCCTGCTGGATGGCCAAGGTGCCTCCTGCTGGATGGTCAAGGTGCCTCCTGCTGGATGGTCAAGGTGCCTCCTGCTGGATGACCAAGGTGCCCCCTGCTTGGTGGCCAAGGTGCCCCCTGCTGGGTGATCAAGGTGCCCCCTGCTGGATGGTCAAGGTGCCTCCTGCTGGATGGCCAAGGTTCCCCCTGCTGGATGGTCAAGGAGCCCCCTGCTGGATGACCAAGGTGCCTCCTGCTGGATGGCCAAGGTGCCCCTGCTGGATGACCAAGGTGCCTCCTGCTGGACGACCAAGGTGCCCCCTGCTGGATGGTCAAGGTGCCTCCTGCTGGATGGCCAAGGTGCCCCCTGCTGGATGGTCAAGGAACCCCCTGCTGGATGATCAAGGAGCCCCCTGCTGGATGGTCAAGGTGCCTCCTGCCGGATGGCCAAGGTGCCCCCTGCTGGATGATCAAGGAGCCCCCTGCTGGATGATCAAGGAGCCCCCTGCTGGATGACCAAGGTACCCCCTGCTGGATGGTCAAGGTGCCTCCTGCTGGATGGCCAAGGTGCCCCCTGCTGAATGATCAAGGAGCCCCCTGCTGGATGGCCAAGGTGCCCCCTGCTGGATGGCCAAGGTGCCCCCTGCTGGATGGTCAAGGTGCCTCCTGCTGGATGGTCAAGGAGCCCCCTGCTGGATGACCAAGGTACCCCCTGCTGGATGGTCAAGGTGCCTCCTGCTGGATGGCCAAGGTGCCCCCCTGCTGGATGGTCAAGGTGCCCCCTGCTGGATGGCCGAGGTGCCCCCTGCTGGATGGTCAAGGTGCCCCCTGCTGGATGGCCAAGGTGCACCCTGCTGGATGGCCAAGGTGCCCCCTGCTGGATGGCCAAGGTGCCCCCTGCTGGATGGCCAAGGTGCCTCCTGCTGGATGGTCAAGGTGCCCCCTGCTGGATGGTCAAGGTGCCCCCTGCTGGATTGTCAAGGTGCCTCCTGCTGGATGGTCAAGGTGCCCCCTGCTGGATGGTCAAGGTGCCCCCTGCTGGATGGCCAAGGTGCCTCCTGCTGGATGGCCAAGGTGCCCCCTGCTGGATGGTCAAGGTGCCCCCTGCTGGATGGCCAAGGTGCCCTCTGCTGGATGGCCAAGGTGCCCCCTGCTGGGTGGTCAAGGTGCCTCCTGCTGGATGGCCAAGGTGCCCCCTGCTGGATGGCCAAGGTGCCCCCTGGTGGATGGTCAAGGTGCCTCCTGCTGGATGGTCAAGGTGCCCCCTGCTGGATGGTCAAGGTGCCCCCTGCTGGATGGCCAAGGTGCCTCCTGCTGGATGGCCAAGGTGCCCCCCTGCTGGATGGTCAAGGTGCCCCCTGCTGGATGGCCAAGGTGCCCCCTGCTGGATGGTCAAGGTGCCTCCTGCTGGATGGCCAAGGTGCCCTCTGCTGGATGGTCAAGGTGCCCCCTGCTGGATGGCCAAGGTGCCCCCTGCTGGATGGTCAAGGTGCCTCCTGCTGGATGGCCAAGGTGCCCCCTGCTGGATGGTCAAGGTGCCCCTGCTGGATGGTCAAGGTGCCTCCTGCTGGATGGCCAAGGTGCCTCATGCTGGATGGTCAAGGTGCCTCCTGCTGGATGGTCAAGGTGCCCCCTACTGGATGATCAAGGAGCCCCCTGCTGGATGACCAAGGTGCCTCCTGCTGGATGACCAAGGTGCCTCCTGCTGGATGGCCAAGGTGCCCCCTGCTGGATGACCAAGGAGCCCCCTGCTGGATGACCATGGTGCCTCCTGCTGAATGGTCAAGGTGCCTCCTTCTGGATGGTCAAGGTGCCCCCTGCTGTATGATCAAGGAGCCCCCTGCTGGATGACCAAGGTGCCTCCTGCTGGATGACCAAGGTGCCTCCTGCTGGATGGCCAAGGTGCCCCCTGCTGGATGATCAAGGAGCCCCCTGCTGGATGACCAAGGTGCCTCCTGCTGGATGGCCAAGGTGCCTCCTGCTGGATGGTCAAGGTGCCTCCTGCTGGATGGTCAAGGTGCCTCCTGCTGGATGGCCAAGGTGCCCCCTGCTGAATGATCAAGGAGCCCCCTGCTGGATGGCCAAGGTGCCCCCTGCTGGATGGCCAAGGTGCCCCCTGCTGGATGGTCAAGGTGCCTCCTGCTGGATGGTCAAGGAGCCCCCTGCTGGATGACCAAGGTACCCCCTGCTGGATGGTCAAGGTGCCTCCTGCTGGATGGCCAAGGTGCCCCCCTGCTGGATGGTCAAGGTGCCCCCTGCTGGATGGCCGAGGTGCCCCCTGCTGGATGGTCAAGGTGCCCCCTGCTGGATGGCCAAGGTGCACCCTGCTGGATGGCCAAGGTGCCCCCTGCTGGATGGCCAAGGTGCCCCCTGCTGGATGGCCAAGGTGCCTCCTGCTGGATGGTCAAGGTGCCCCCTGCTGGATGGTCAAGGTGCCCCCTGCTGGATTGTCAAGGTGCCTCCTGCTGGATGGTCAAGGTGCCCCCTGCAGGATGGTCAAGGTGCCCCCTGCTGGATGGCCAAGGTGCCTCCTGCTGGATGGCCAAGGTGCCCCCTGCTGGATGGTCAAGGTGCCCCCTGCTGGATGGCCAAGGTGCCCTCTGCTGGATGGCCAAGGTGCCCCCTGCTGGGTGGTCAAGGTGCCTCCTGCTGGATGGCCAAGGTGCCCCCTGCTGGATGGCCAAGGTGCCCCCTGGTGGATGGTCAAGGTGCCTCCTGCTGGATGGTCAAGGTGCCCCCTGCTGGATGGTCAAGGTGCCCCCTGCTGGATGGCCAAGGTGCCTCCTGCTGGATGGCCAAGGTGCCCCCCTGCTGGATGGTCAAGGTGCCCCCTGCTGGATGGCCAAGGTGCCCCCTGCTGGATGGTCAAGGTGCCTCCTGCTGGATGGCCAAGGTGCCCCCTGCTGGATGGTCAAGGTGCCCCCTGCTGGATGGCCAAGGTGCCCCCTGCTGGATGGTCAAGGTGCCTCCTGCTGGATGGCCAAGGTGCCCCCTGCTGGATGGTCAAGGTGCCCCTGCTGGATGGTCAAGGTGCCTCCTGCTGGATGGCCAAGGTGCCTCATGCTGGATGGTCAAGGTGCCTCCTGCTGGATGGTCAAGGTGCCCCCTACTGGATGATCAAGGAGCCCCCTGCTGGATGACCAAGGTGCCTCCTGCTGGATGACCAAGGTGCCTCCTGCTGGATGGCCAAGGTGCCCCCTGCTGGATGACCAAGGAGCCCCCTGCTGGATGACCATGGTGCCTCCTGCTGAATGGTCAAGGTGCCTCCTTCTGGATGGTCAAGGTGCCCCCTGCTGTATGATCAAGGAGCCCCCTGCTGGATGACCAAGGTGCCTCCTGCTGGATGACCAAGGTGCCTCCTGCTGGATGGCCAAGGTGCCCCCTGCTGGATGATCAAGGAGCCCCCTGCTGGATGACCAAGGTGCCTCCTGCTGGATGGCCAAGGTGCCTCCTGCTGGATGGTCAAGGTGCCTCCTGCTGGATGGTCAAGGTGCCTCCTGCTGGATGGCCAAGGTGCCCCCTGCTGGATGATCAAGGAGCCCCCCTGCTGGATGGCCAAGGTGCCCCCTGCTGGATGATCAAGGAGCCCCCTGCTGGATGACCAAGGTGCCTCCTGCTGGATGGCCAAGGTGCCTCCTGCTGGATGGCCAAGGTGCCCCCTGCTGGATGATCAAGGAGCCCCCTGCTGGATGGCCAAGGTGCCCCCTGCTGGATGGTCAAGGTGCCTCCTGCTGGATGGCCAAGGTGCCCCCTGCTGGATGATCAAGGAGCCCCCTGCTGGATGGCCAAGGTGCCTCCTGCTGGATGGTCAAGGTGCCTCCTGCTGGATGGTCAAGGTGCCTCCTGCTGGATGACCAAGGTGCCCCCTGCTTGGTGGCCAAGGTGCCCCCTGCTGGATGATCAAGGTGCCCCCTGCTGGATGGTCAAGGTGCCTCCTGCTGGATGGTCAAGGTTCCCCCTGCTGGATGGTCAAGGAGCCCCGTGCTGGATGACCAAGGTGCCTCCTGCTGGATGGCCAAGGTGCCCCCTGCTGGATGACCAAGGTGCCTCTTGCTGGACGACCAAGGTGCCCCCTGCTGGATGGTCAAGGTGCCTCCTGCTGGATGGCCAAGGTGCCCCCTGCTGGATGGTCAAGGAACCCCCTGCTGGATGATCAAGGAGCCCCCTGCTGGATGGTCAAGGTGCCTCCTGCCGGATGGCCAAGGTGCCCCCTGCTGGATGATCAAGGAGCCCCCTGCTGGATGATCAAGGAGCCCCCTGCTGGATGACCAAGGTACCCCCTGCTTAATGGTCAAGGTGCCTCCTGCTGGATGGCCAAGGTGCCCCCTGCTGGATGATCAAGGAGCCCCCTGCTGGATGGCCAAGGTGCCCCCTGCTGGATGGCCAAGGTGCCCCCTGCTGGATGGTCAAGGTGCCTCCTGCTGGATGGTCAAGGTGCCTCCTGCTGGATGGCCAAGGTGTACCCTGCTGGATGATCAAGGAGCCCCCTGCTGGATGACCAAGGTGCCTCCTGCTGGATGGCCAAGGTGCCCCCTGCTGGATGATCAAGGAGCCCCCTGCTGGATGACCAAGGTGCCTCCTGCTGGATGGCCAAGGTGCCCCCTGCTGGATGACAAATGTGCCTCCTGCTGGATGGCCAAGGTGCCCCATGCTGGATGACCAAGGTGCCCCCTGCTGGATGGTCAAGGAACCCCCTGCTGGATGATCAAGGAGCCCCCTGCTGGATGGTCAAGGTGCCTCCTGCCGGATGGCCAAGGTGCCCCCTACTGGATGATCAAGGAGCCCCCGGCTGGATGATCAAGGAGCCCCCTGCTGGATGACCAAGGTACTCCCTGCTGGATGGTCAAGGTGCCTCCTGCTGGATGGCCAAGGTGCCCCCTGCTGGATGGTCAAGGTGCCCCCTGCTGGATGGTCAAGGTGCCTCCTGCTGGATGACCAAGGTGCCTCCTGCTGGATGACCAAGGTGCCTCCTGCTGGATGGCCAAGGTGCCCCCTGCTGGATGACCAAGGAGCCCCCTGATGGATGACCAAGGTGCCTCCTGCTGGATGGTCAAGGTGCCTCCTTCTGGATGGTCAAGGTGCCCCCCTGCTGGATGATCAAGGAGCCCCCTGCTGGATGACCAAGGTGCCTCCTGCTGGATGACCAAGGTGCCTCCTGCTGGATGGCCAAGGTGCCCCCTGCTGGATGATCAAGGAGCCCCCTGCTGGATGACCAAGGTGCCTCCTGCTGGATGGCCAAGGTGCCTCCTGCTGGATGGTCAAGGTGCCCCCTGCTGGATGACCAAGGTGCCTCCTGCTGGATGGCCAAGGTGCCTCCTGCTGGATGGTCAAGGTGCCTCCTGCTGGATGGTCAAGGTGCCTCCTGCTGGATGGCCAAGGTGCCCCCTGCTGGATGATCAAGGAGCCCCCTGCTGGATGGCCAAGGTGCCTCCTGCTGGATGACCAAGGTGCCTCCTGCTGGATGGCCAAGGTGCCTCCTGCTGGATGGCCAAGGTGCCCCCTGCTGGATGATCAACTAGCCCCCTGCTGGATGGCCAAGGTGCCCCCTGCTGGATGGTCAAGGTGCCTCCTGCTGGATGGCCAAGGTGCCCCCTGCTGGATGATCAAGGAGCCCCCTGCTGGATGGCCAAGGTGCCTCCTGCTGGATGGTCAAGGTGCTTCCTGCTGGATGGTCAAGGTGCATCCTGCTGGATGGCCAAGGTGCCCCCTGCTGGATGGTCAAGGAGCCCCCTGCTGGATGACCAAGGTGCCTCCTTCTGGATGGTCAAGGTGCCCCCCTGCTGGATGATCAAGGAGCCCCCTGCTGGATGACCAAGGTGCCTCCTGCTGGATGACCAAGGTGCCTCCTGCTGGATGGTCAAGGTGCCCCCTGCTGGATGACCAAGGTGCCTCCTGCTGGATGGCCAAGGTGCCTCCTGCTGGATGGTCAAGGTGCCTCCTGCTGGATGGTCAAGGTGCCTCCTGCTGGATGGCCAAGGTGCCCCCTGCTGGATGATCAAGGAGCCCCCTGCTGGATGGCCAAGGTGCCTCCTGCTGGATGACCAAGGTGCCTCCTGCTGGATGGCCAAGGTGCCTCCTGCTGGATGGCCAAGGTGCCCCCTGCTGGATGATCAACTAGCCCCCTGCTGGATGGCCAAGGTGCCCCCTGCTGGATGGTCAAGGTGCCTCCTGCTGGATGGCCAAGGTGCCCCCTGCTGGATGATCAAGGAGCCCCCTGCTTGATGGCCAAGGTGCCTCCTGCTGGATGGTCAAGGTGCTTCCTGCTGGATGGTCAAGGTGCCTCCTGCTGGATGACCAAGGTGCCCCCTGCTTGGTGGCCAAGGTGCCCCCTGCTGGATGATCAAGGTGCCCCCTGCTGGATGGTCAAGGTGCCTCCTGCTGGATGGCCAAGGTGCCCCCTGCTGGATGGTCAAGGAGCCCCCTGCTGGATGACCAAGGTGCCTCCTGCTGGATGGCCAAGGTGCCCCCTGCTGGATGACCAAGGTGCCTCCTGCTGGACGAACAAGGTGCCCTCTGCTGGATGGTCAAGGTGCCTCCTGCTGGATGGCCAAGGTGCCCCCTGCTGGATGGTCAAGGAACCCCCTGCTGGATGATCAAGGAGCCCCCTGCTGGATGGTCAAGGTGCCTCCTGCCGGATGGCCAAGGTGCCCCCTGCTGGATGATCAAGGAGCCCCCTGCTGGATGATCAAGGAGCCCCCTGCTGGATGACCAAGGTACCCCCTGCTGGATGGTCAAGGTGCCTCCTGCTGGATGGCCAAGGTGCCCCCTGCTGGATGATCAAGGCGCCCCCTGCTGGATGGCCAAGGTGCCCCCTGCTGGATGGCCAAGGTGCCCCCTGCTGGATGGTCAAGGTGCCTCCTGCTGGATGGTCAAGGTGCCTCCTGCTGGATGGCCAAGGTGTACCCTGCTGGATGATCAAGGAGCCCCCTGCTGGATGACCAAGGTGCCTCCTGCTGGATGGCCAAGGTGCCCCCTGCTGGATGATGAAGGAGCCCCCTGCTGGATGACCAAGGTGCCTCTTGCTGGATGGCCAAGGTGCCCCCTGCTGGATGACAAAGGTGCCTCCTGCTGGATGGCCAAGGTGCCCCATGCTGGATGACCAAGGTGCCTCCTGCTGGATGGCCAAGGTGCCCCCTGCTGGATGGCCAAGGTGCCTTCTGCTAGATGATTAAGGAGCCCCCTGCTGGATGACCAAGGTGCCTCCTGCTGGATGGCCAAGGTGCCCCCTGCTGGGTGGCCAAGGTGCCCCCTGCTGGATGACCAAGGTGCCTCCTGCTGGATGGTCAAGGTGCCTCCTGCTGGATGGTCATGGTGCCCCCTGCTGGATGACCAAGGTGCCTCCTGCTGGGTGGTCAAGGTGCCCCCTGCTGGATGGCCAAGGTGCCTCCTGCTGGATGGCCAAGGTGCCCCCTGCTGGATGACCAAGGTGCCCACTGCTGGGTGGCCAAGGTGCCTCCTACTGGATGGCCAAGGTGCCCCCTGCTGGGTGGCCAAGGTGGCCCCTGCTGGGTGGCCAAGGTGCCTCCTACTGGATGGCCAAGGTGCCCCCTGCTGGGTGGCCAAGGTGGCCCCTGCTGGGTGGCCAAGGTGCCCCCTGCTGGGTGGCCAAGGTGCCTTCTGCTGGATGGCAAAGGTGCCCCCTGCTGGATGGCCAAGGTGCCTCCTGCTGGGTGGCCAAGGTGCCCACTGCTGGGTGGCCAAGTTGCTTACTGCTCGGTGGCCAAGGTGCCCACTGGTGGGTGGTCAAGGTGCCCCCCTGCTGGGTGGCTAAGGTATCCCTAGCTGGATGGCCAAAGTACCCCCTGCTGGGTGGCCAAGGTGCCCCCTGCTGGGTGGCCAAGGTGCTTCCTGCTGGGTGGTCAAGGTGCCCCTCTGCTGGGTGGCCAAGGTGCCACCCTGCTGGGTGGCCAAGGTGCCTCCTGCTGGGTGGCCAAAGTGCCCCCTGCTGGGTGGCAAAGGTGCCCCCTGCTTGGTGGCAAAGGTGCCCCCTGCTTGGTGTTCAATTAGGTGCCTCCTGCTGGTTGGCCAAAGTGCCTCCTGCTGGGTGGCCAAGGTGCACCTTGATGGGTGCCCAAGGTGCCCCTTGCTGGGTGGCCAAGGTGCCCCCTGCTGGGTGGCCAAAGTGCCTCCTGCGGGGTGGCCAAGGGGCCCCTTGCTGGGTGGCCAAAGTGCCCCCTACTGAGTGGCCAAAGTGCCCCCTGCTCAGGGGCCAAGGTGCCCCTGCTGGGTGGCCAAAGTGCCTCCTGTTGGGTTGCCAAGGTGCCCCCTACTGGGTGGCCAAAGTGCCCCCCTGCTGGGTGGCCAAGGTGTCCCCTGCTGGGTGGCAAAGGTGCTTCTTGCTGTGTGGCCAAAGTTCCCCCTGCTGGGTGGCCAAGTTGCCCCCTGCTGGGTGGCCAAGGTGCCCCTTGCTGGGTGGCCAAGGTGCCCCCTGCTCGGTGGCCAAGGTGCCCCGTGCTGGGTGGCCAAAGTGCCCATTGCTGGGTGGCCAAAGTGCCCTCTGCTGGGTGGCCAAAGTGCCCCCTGCTAGGTGGCCAAAGTACCCCCTGCAGGGTGGCCAAGGTGCCCCCTGCTGGGTGACCAAGGTGCCCCCTGCTGGGTGGCCAAGGTGCCCCCTGCTCGGTGGCCAAGGTGCCCCGTGCTGGGTGGCCAAAGTGCCCATTGCTGGGTGGCCAATGTGCCCTCTGCTGGGTGGCCAAAGTGCCCCCTGCTGGGTGGCCAAGGTGCCCCCTGCTGGGTGGCCAAGGTGCCCCCTGCTGGGTTGCCAAGGTGCTTCCTGCTGGGTGGTCAAGGTGCCCTCTGCTGGGTGGCCAAGGAGCCCCTTGCTGGGTGGCCAAGGTGCCCTGTGCTGGGTGGCCAAGGTGCCCCCCTGCTGGGTGACCAAGGTGCGTCCTGCTGGGTGGTCAAGGTGCCCCCCTACTGGGTGGCCAAGGTGCCCCCTGCTGGGTGGCCAATGTGCCCCCTGCTGGGTGTTCAGTTAGGTGCCTCCTGCTGGGTGGCCAAAGTGCCCACTGCTGGGTGGTAAAGGTGCACCCTGCTGGATGCCCAAGGTGCCCCGTGCTGGGTGGCCAAGGTGGCCCCTGCTGGGTGGCCAAATTGCCCCCTGCGGGGTGGTCAAGGTGCACCCTGCTGGGTGGCCAAGGTGTCCCTTGCTGGGTGGCCAAGGTGCACTCTGCTTGGTGGCCAAGGTGCCCCTTGCTGGGTGGCCAAAGTGCCACCTGCTGGGTGGCCAAAGTGCCCCCTGCTCGGTGGCCAAGGTGCCCCCTGATGGGTGGCCAAACTGTCCCCTGCTGGGTGGCCAAGGTGCCTGCTGTTGGGTGGCCAAAGTGCCCCCTGCTGGGTGCCCAAGGTGCCGCCTGCTAGGTGGCCAAAGTGCCCCCCTGCTGGGTGGCAAAGGTTTCCCCTGCTGGGTGGCAAAGGTGCTTCTTGCTGGGTGGCCAAAGTTCCCCCTGCTGGGTGGCCAAGGTGCCCCCTGCGGGGTGACCAAGGTGCCCCCTGCTGGGTGGCCAAGGTGCCCCCTGCTCGGTGGCCAAGGTGCCCCTTGCTGGGTGGCCAAAGTGCCCACTGCCTGGATGGCCAAAGTACCCCCTGCAGGGTGGCCAAGGTGCCCCCTGCTGGGTGAACTGAAACTGAACGTTCGGAACAGATGAAACTTCATGTGACAAACTATCATCTTGAGAGATATCCTCGTTAACATCTAGCCAATGGACATGTGGTGAGTGCACAGTTGAAACGAGAGGTCTAGATCTAAGATTATAAGTGCTTGTATGGGGTTGCTGAGCATCAAGTGGTCTGTCAACCACAGAAGGTGGTGTCCCAATATTAGTATCTGTCTGGGTAAGTTCATTGTCATCTTCCTCATCAGTCTCGTCAACAGTCATTTTAGCTAACTTCATGTGGTCTAAATGTTCATTTATATACTCTCCTGTTAACAAGTTCTTAAGTCTGTATTTGTTACCTTTAATAAGCTCGGTTACCTTATATGGACTCAAAAATTTCTTAGTTAACTTATACATAGGACCAGACCTGTGTTGGTTAAGTATCATTACTACAGATCCAATAGTTATTTTACTGGGTTTAACTCGTGCATTCCTTGCTAGAGTGAACTCGGCTGTAGCTTTGGACAGTTGTTCTCGTATTTTCTTGAAAACTAGTTGCATCTGTCTACGCTTCACTTGAACAAAATCATCTACGTTATATATGGGAGTAGGAGGTGCGTTAATCAATTCATTAGGGAGGATCTTATCTGTACCATAAAGAATAGCGTGAGGTGTGTCACCTGTAGAAACATTAATTGAAGAATTTATAGCACACTGAATTAAGGGTATAAAATCATCCCAATTGTTGTTAACAAAATTCAACGTGACTCTCAAGGCATCTAACACTTTCCTGTTAGTACGTTCGGCTAGTCCATTACTTGCTGGATGATAAAGCATGATGCTACATTTTTTGATGTTATATAAATCACACAAGCTAGTTAAAATACTATTACTGAATTCTGGACCATTATCTGAAAGGATTACTTTAGGCATACTATATCTACAAATTATTTGGTCATGGAATGCGCTGGCTATAGTTTCTGCTGTTTTGTTCGGGATAGGAACTAGTTCGCAAAACCGTGAAAAATTATTGACCATTACAAGCAAATGTTTGTTCCCTTTCTCTGTTTCCGCAAAATTTGTCAATAAATCCATCGATAGTCGTTCCCAAGGAGCTTCAGTTGCTGGGTACACTTGAATTGGATTAGGTCCTGAAACATGTCCCTTGTGCTGTAAACAAGTTAAACATCTGTCAACATAATGAGCAATCTCCTTTGCCATTTTTGGCCAAAAATACTTCAATCGACCTTGTTGGAGTGTACGATCCTTTCCTGGATGTGCACTTGCAGGAGAATCATGGATAATTTTTAACACAGTTGGTACCAAGACAGCTGGAACAACTAACTGACAACATTTCCTCGGGGCTGTCCCTAGCTTTACTACTCTACACAGTAAATTGTCCAACATAACTAATTCTTTCAATGGTACTGGCGGTTTATGAATCGGGCGAGTGTCTTGCTTAGTCAAAAATTTAATCACGGGTGCCCATATGGGGTCTTGTCTTTGTTCCGTTTCTACTACTGTAGCATCTAATGCTGGGTAATTTAACTGAATCGCAGCTACGTGTCGAGAAAACGCATCGGCTACAACATTTTGCTTCCCTGGAATATATCCAAATGTGGGATTGAATTCTTGAATTGTGAGCAAATATCTAGCAAACTTTCCAACTGGATTCTTATTTTTGAACAAGGGAATTAATGGTTGGTGATCTGTAAGAACATGAACTGGGTAATTATAAATTGTATCCTTGAAATGTTTAAGTGCCCAGACAACTGCCAAGGCTTCTCGTTCTGTTGCGCTATAATTTTTCTCTTCTTTAGATAATGTGCGGCTAGCATAAGCTATTGCGTGATCTCTGTGACCTTCTGTTTGAAGTAATGCAGCACCTAGACCTATGTCACTAGCATCTGTAACCAACGTAAAAGGTTTAGAAAAATCTGGGTACCTAAGGACAGGTGACGAAATCAAGGCTGCTTTGAGTTTTTTGAATGACTCATCCTGGGCCTCTCCCCAAACAAAGGGTTCATCTTTTCTTTGCAACTTGTAAAGCGGAGCGGCTATAATAGAGAATCCAGCAATAAATGAACGATAAAATCCTACAAGACCTGTGAACAGTCTTACGGCTTCTGCGGTACGAGGTGTTGGAAAATCACGGGCAGCAATAATTTTTTATTCATTCAATGTAATACCTGAAGGTGTAACTGTATGACCTAGGAAATTAATCTTCTGCTTTAAAAATGAACATTTTGCAAGCTTTATTTTTAAATTAGCTTCAGCGAGCTTTGCAAGTACTTTCTCAAGGTTCTGGAAATGAGTCTGAACATCTTGCGGCATGATTATGAGATCATCAAGGTAAACTAGAAGCATACTTCCTATCAATCTACGAAATAGATTTGTCATGAGCCGTGAAAAGGTTATTGGACTACTACGCAAACCAAATGGCATTCTTTTGAAATGAAAATGACCATTGGGAGTACTAAAGGCTGTCAATTGTTTACTTTCCTCATCAAGGGGGATTTGCCAGAATCCCTGCAACAAATCTAATGTTGAGAATACTTTGTTTCGACCAATACTTTGCAACAAATCATTTAGAATGGGAAGTGGGAAACGATCAGGTATTGTTACTCTGTTAAGCTTGCGATAATCGATTACAGGTCTCCAAGTCCCATCTCGCTTTGGTACAAGAATCAATGGAGCGTTCCATGGCGAATTACTCGATTCAATTACATCACTCTGTAACATTTCCTCTACAAGTCTATCAGCTTCTGCTCTCTGAGAATGGGGAAGACGGTAAGCTGGTACATAAATAGGCGTAGTTCCTTGTTCAAGGGGAATTTTATGTGTAATAAGAGGAGTGAGACCTAATTTTTCTCCTGGTAGAGCAAGAACAGCTCTATTCCTGTTCAAAATTTCCAAAAGCTGAGCCACAGAGTCAGGAAAATCAGTAGGACTGAGGTGTTTCACTTGCACCTCTGGCTGAGATCCCTGTTCTCCTGGTGTGAGTGTACAAACAGTATGATCCATGGAGACATCATCCACAACTCGCAACGGTAACGAGTAATGGGCAAAATCTACAACATGGGTACCAGACTGGAGATGGATGTCGGCATTACTAGTGTTTGCGATAAATAATGTGACAGTACCATCCTGCACTGTGTGCCAGGAGGGTTCAACAAATGTACCATTCACTTTACATGTTTCACTTTCCGCAATCACATCCGACAACTCAAGCACTCCCTGAACCTTAACTCTTATTCTGGTGAGAGAATGAGGGTGTAGCACAGTGTCAGTAGCCGTGGAACCACTGACTTCAGAGATGGAAGCTGCCAGGCGAGCGAGACAACGAGAGTCCGTTAGGGCGTCCCCTTCCAGAAAGTCCCGATACTCACTCTCCTTAACAACTGCACAACTACTATGCTTCAATCGAGTGCCTGTTTTCTCGGGTATGCTACCACGACAATGATCTGACAAACCTACGCTAGCAAGGCGGGTGTCAACAAAATTAACGTAATCTGATTGAAGGTTGAACTCGTGGCCCTGTCAATACATGCTACACAAGGGTATGACGTGGTCTTTGATACTTATGTTCCAACGATGGGGAAACAATGCAATATTTTCATCAATCATGGTGTACAGACCTAAGAGAATGTCTCCAGGAAAATTAATAACGTCAACAACTAAACATGTTATCGACAATGTGACATCATTGAACTTGAGTGGGAGGTCAATTTCACCCTGAACTTTCACTTTATTTCCTGAAATACCACTTAAAAAAGGTGTGTGACTCTGTTTTAAAGTAGTAGGGTGCTTACTTTCAATGTCTCTAAGAGCTGAGGGCTTGACAATATTAATTTTTGCACCTGAGTCAAGAAAAACTTTTAAAACTCTACCATGTACAATGGCTGAGACAAGGGACCATCACTTGAGACTGGACAAGTTACTACTTTTGACTTATGTTGTCTGGGATATCTGGGTCTTGATATATCTGGGATATCTGAGGGTTTTGAACGCTCGCATAAACCTCTCTGGACAATTAGGCACAGTACCCTTAAGTAAAGAACAGTACACCATTCCCTTGCAAATATTGATGTCATCAGCTGAAATCTCACTAGATTTCTCCAAATTGCAAAAACTTTTGACAATATTTGCATAATTCACATCTCTATTTGGATTATAATTACACCGCTATGAGATCTGGCTGCATGAATGTAAGTACGAAGCTTGATTCAAAATTAAATAGGCTGATTCAACAAAGTGATTGGAATAAACACGCCAACACTAACTTTGTTATTAATCTCTCTAGTAAACAACTTGATAATGATACGATGACTGCTCTTGGTTACGGTCTGAGTTTCTCCATATCAAATAGAGATGTGAATTATGCAAATATTGCCAAACGTTTTTGCAATTTGGAGAAATCTAGTGAGATTTCAGCTGATGACATCAATATTTGCAAGGGAATGGTGTACGGTTCTTTACTTAAGGGTACTGTGCCTAATTGTCCAGAGAGGTTTATGCGAGCGTTCAAAACCCTCAAAAGAGATAACTCTCTACATATCACTAAAGCTGATAAATCCAATGCTGTTGTCATCATGGACAAAAAAGACTAGGTCCAAAAAATGAACCAGTTATTGGAGGACAGAGACACTTACTTACCTGTTAATAGTGACCCTATTGAAAGAGTTATTGCTCATTTCAACAAAACTCTTAAAACCGTGCTCAAGAAAGATAAGGAGTTGATTCCTAAGTTTTTAAGTCGTTCCCCTTCTCTCCCATATCTATATGGGCTTCTTAAAACACACACCGAATAATCCTGCAAGACCTATTATTAGTTCTGTTGGATCTGTGGCATATAGACTTTCCAAATGGCTTGTCCAAGTTTTGTCTCCAGTAGTAGGTTCCATTTCCAACTCACACATAACAAACAACTTGGACTTGGTTAACAAGTTTTCTAGTTTGAAATTAAATTATGATTTTAAACTTGTGAGTTTTGATGTGACGGCTCTGTTCACTAGGGTTCCTGTTGATGATCTGTTGTCATTCTTACGGGATCTACTCCCAAGGTATAATTTAACTTTGCCTACTAACACCATTATTGAACTTATAAAATTGTGCATTAAAGATAATTATTTCAGCTTTAATGATTCATTTTATAAACAAACATTTGGCATGGCGATGGGTAATCCCCTCTCCCCTGTTTTGAGCAATCTGTACATGGAATGTTTGAGGTGGATGGGGTGAGGTGGTATTTAATAGGGTATTAATTTCATCAACACAAGACAGAACACGAAACAATGGGTATTGAAATGGAAGTGATTGTAGAAAGCCTATTGGTCCATATTTCTTGATGCTTCTATATTGGAGCGGAGTCTTGAAGTGGGTAGAATATAGTTGCGCATTAATTGGCTGTTAATTAATTGGCCACCTCACCCCATCCACCTCACTCAAATGTAGATATAAACAAATCGGAGATATGTAAGTTCTATTCAGTTGTGTATGTGTAAAGTCTTTGAAAATGTAATAAGTTTTATGAAATGCGCTCAAGTGTCGCGTCAGACTAGAAATAAAAATGAATTTTGGAGAATTGATTTTTGAATTACCTCCAACAGTGAAAAGAAATGTACGAAAGATTAAGAAAATTCGTGTTAGAATTATTAATCTTACTTTTTCGGTCATATTTAATAATATATGTCTACAGAAAAGACTGCTACCAAAATATACTAATATATATATATATATATATATATATATATATATATATATATATATATATATATATATATATATATATATATATATATATATATATATATATATATATATATTTTTATTAAACCTAGAAGGGATACCACCTCTGGTGCAAGTGTAGGGACCCATAGCCTCGGAGAAGAAAATAAAGAGTACTCAGAGAAGACCTTGTGGATCCTCACTGAACACTTTGATATTTTCTTCTCCTACCACCCCTATTCTTTTGTTAAGTGTGTATATTTATCTAACTTTATTTGAAAATGTCATTACACAAAAAAAGTTACAATATTGATTACATGCAGGGTACAAGGCTGCTTGTCACAAGTTGAAAAGCTCCTCCAGCTCCTCAGATGGCGGGCAGGAACCGTGGATGCAGTGAGCATTTCCTCTCTGGATTGCCACACTAAGGCGCTGAAAAAGAAAACTGGCAGCTCTAGGGTCTCTAGTTGTTTCGATTAGCTTAGACCCCAACTCTTTCAAAAAGCTAGCAGCACTTTTACCCCAGGCACCAAGTGTCTCTGAGGCAATGGGGACAAAATTGTAGTGGTGCTCAAGGTCTCTGTATTTACGTGACTTGGCCGCTTCCCGGTGATTGGCAGGATCTCCTGCTTGTGTAGCACTGAAGTCAACATAGGTATTGGCTAAAGTTGAAACGCAAGTGTAGTCCCACACCAACTGTCTACCATTCTTCCAGGGGTTCACCGTAATTCCGTCTGGGTGACCGACAGGCTCATCAGAGTTGCGGGACATTAGGTAACGGGGCTCTCTCTCTGCTGGACAACCGGCTGTGGTAAGGCTTCTCTTAATAATGTCATTAACCTCGCCGTGTCTTGCATGCCATCCTCCCGTCCTTTGGCAAAGAAGGCCATGCCGTCCATATCTGTCGGCCTCTGCCTCGCCACAAATACACCTGTATTTGGTGTGGATTGGGGCAGCGAGGCGGAGAGCCACGGCAATTCGGAGGGCCTGCGGTGTGAGACGGGTGCCGGTTGCTGACATTGGGGTTGCTAATAGGAAATCACCTGCATGGGGAGCTGCTACAGCTCTAAGTCGGGCAGTGTCATGTGGTGTTGTCGCAGCTTCTAGCAAAGTTGCAGCTTCTTGGTCGGTAATGGGGCGATCCCAGCTGGATTGCTTATGGGCTTCAGAAGGCGGTGGTTGGGGTGCTGGTCCTGCGAGAGAGACCCATTTGGTTGTGCAGTCTGTGAAGCTGGGATCATGCACCCCTGCCTGTTGAACTAGGTGCTCAGGTAGGATTTCCTTCACCAAGTTGTCAGACCCCACTGAAGAGGACAGGAACGCTGGTACAGCAATTTGTGTTGCTGTGCGCACGCCAAGGCCCCCGAGTCTGACAGGAAGGGAGGCCTGTTTCCACTGTGAGTCGCTGAGGGAAAGATTGAGGGCTTTTTCTAGTGTTTATTTCAGCAAGCTGTCATACTCTTCTAATTTAATATTGTTGAAAGATGGCGAACATCTTAGAAAGTAGGTCAGCCTGGGGAGGGACAAGCATCTGGTGATGAGGTAAAGTGCATCATGAGCATCGATGTCTTCAATCCTCTCGTTCATCCTCTTCAGGTCAGCGATCTTCTTATCGAGGACCCCGTCGATGGCATTTCTTCCAAGAGGAGCACCTAGGAGTGTGCTGTCCTTAGGGTTGGTTGTATGAATGTCAGGCAAAACAACCTTTATTTGGTCTATTATGTGCTGGTTGGTGGAGGTTATTTCGCACTTGGAAGGGTTCAGGGTGAGGCCTAGGCTTGCTCCTTGCTCCTGGATTATTCTTATGTCGTCCAAGAGTGAGGCTGGGGAGCCGGCTAGAGTACCATCATCCAAAAACCAAATGTTGAGCTCACTGGACAGGTTATCGGTGACTTCCTTGATAACTAGGCTGAACAGAAAAGGAGCAAGGGGGTCACCTTGTTGGACACCTTCTTGTGATTCAATTTCATGTTCCCCAAAAAGCAGAGTTAGATTCTTGCTGTAGCATGAGTTTACAAATGGGTAGAGGGAAGGAAAAAGGCGATGAACTGCACTGAGTACTGCATCCCTTCTAACCAGATTGAAAGCATTTTTGAAGTCCAGCTTTATCAGGGCTTTTTCATTCGTAATGTTGGCAATGTAGGCTCTAGCTGCATGAGCCGCTGCCTCACACCCTTGGGGAATGCCAAACCCAAGCTGTTTTGGCTTCAGCATGTCGGCTGCTGCCTGACTAACTGCTCTAGCAGCAGCCTTAGCGACGAGACGCCGGAGTGAATTGCCCACAGCTATCGGTCTGATTCCTCCATCTTTTTTCCTCAGGGCACAGATGGTAGCGCCAAAAAAGAGAGGCCGTATGGTCTCTGGTATGTTGCCAGCTAGACATGTGTTGGCGAATCTAGTTAGTTCCACCAGGAGGCCCTGTGCAATGTCTCCCAGTGCAGGGTTGAGCATTTGTTTGATGTGGTTGGGTCGTAGTCCTGTGAACCCACCTGCTGATCCTGGTGGGAAGGATAAAGCTGCTTTATGCACCATGGATTCGAGCACACACAGGGGTTCTGCTCTGGTCACACCGACTAGGGGGACACTGTCGTCACGAGGAGCTCTGGGTGGGTGTTTTTCCCTCAGGGCTTGTGCTGTATTGGCATCCCTGGTGGCAACTATGTCCTCACTGGTGATGACTCTGATATATATATATATATATATATATATATATATATATATATATATATATATATATATATATATATATATATATATATATATATATATATATATATATATATATATATATATATATATATATATGTCGTACCTAGTAGCCAGAACGCACTTCTCAGCCTACTATGCAAGGCCCAATTTGCCTAATAAGCCAAGTTTTCATGAATTAACTGTTTTTCGACAACCTAACCTACCTAACCTAACCTAACCTAACTTTTTCGGCTACCTAACCTAACCTAACCCATAGAGATAGGTTAGGTTAGGTTAGGTAGGGTTGGTTAGGTTCGGTCATATATCTACGTTAAGTTTAACTCCAATAAAAAAAAATTGAACGCATACATAATGAAATGGGTAGCTTTATCATTTCATAAGAAAAAAATTAGAGAAAATATATTATTTCAGGAAAACTTGGCTTATTAGGCAAATCGGGCCTTGCATAGTAGGCTGACAAGTGCGTTCTGGCTACTAGGTACGACATATATATATATATATATATATATATATATGTCGTACCTAGTAGCCAGAACTCACTTCTCAGCCAACTATGCAAGGCCCGATTTGCCTAATAAGCCAAGTTTCCCTGAATAAATATATTTTCTCTAATTTTTTCTTATGAAATGATAAAGCTACCCATTTCATTATGTATGGGGTCAATTTTTTTTTATTGGAGTTAAAATTAACGTAGATATATGACCGAACCTAACCAACCCTACCTAACCTAACCTAACCTATCTTTATAGGTTAGGTTAGGTTAGGTAGCCGAAAAAGTTAGGTTTGGTTAGGCTAGGTAGGTTAGGTAGACGAAAAACAATTAATTCAGGAAAACTTGGCTTATTAGGCAAATCGGGCCTTGCATAGTAGGCTGAGAAGTGCGTTCTGGCTATTAGGTACGACATATATATATATATATATATATATATATATATATATATGTCGTACCTAATAGCCAGAACGCACTTCTCAGCCTACTATTCAAGGCCCGATTTGCCTAATAAGCCAAGTTTTCATGAATTAATGTTTTTTCGTCTACCTAACCTACCTAACCTAACCTAACCTAGCTTTTTTTGGCTACCTAACCTAACCTTACCTATAAATATAGGTTAGGTTAGGTTAGGTAGGGTTGGTTAGGTTCGGTCATATATCTACGTTAATTTTAACTCCAATAAAACAAATTGACCTCATACATAGAGAAAAGGGTTGCTTTATCATTTCATAAGAAAAAAATGATAGTAAATATAATAATTCAGGAAAACTTGGCTTATTAGGCAAATCGGGCCTTGAATAGTAGGCTGAGAAGTGAATTCTGGCTACTAGGTACGACATATATATATATATATATATGTCGTACCTAGTAGCCAGAACTCACTTCTCAGCCTACTATGCATGGCCCGATTTGCCTAATAAGCCTAGTTTTCATGAATTAATGTTTTTTCGACAACCTAACCTACCTAACCTAACCTAACCTTACGTTTTCGGCTACCTAACCTAACCTAACCTATAAAGATAGGTTAGGTTAGGTTAGGTAGGGTTGGTTAGGTTCGGTCATATATCTACGTTAATTTTAACTCCAATAAATAAAAATTGACCTCATACATAATGAAATGGGTAGCTTTATCATTTCATAAGAAAAAAATTAGAGAAAATATATTAATTCAGTAAAACTTGACTTATTAGGCAAATCGGGCCTCGCATAGTAGGCTGAGAAGTGAGTTCTGGCTACTAGGTACGACATATATATATATATATATATATATATATACATATATATATATATATATATATATATATATATATATGTCATACCTAGTAGCCAGAACGCACTTCTCTGCCTACTATGCAAGGCCCGATTTGCCTAATAAGCCAAGTTTTCCTGAATTAATATATTTTCTCGAATTTTTTTCTTATGAAATGATAAAGCTACCTATTTCATTATGTATGAGATCAATTTTTTTTTTATTGGAGTTAAAATTAACGTAGATATATGACCGAACCTAACCAACCCTACCTAACCTAACCTAACCTATCTTTATAGGTTAGGTTAGGTTAGGTAGCCAAAAAAGTTGGGTTAGGTTAGGTTAGGTAGGTTAGGTAGTCGAAAAACAATTAATTCATGAAAACTTGGCTTATTAGGCAAATCGGGCCTTGCATAGTAGGCAGAGAAGTGCGTTCTGGCTACTAGGTACGACATATATATATATATATATATATATATATATATATATATATATATATATATATATATATATATATATATATATATATATATATATATATATATATATATATATATATATATATATATATATATATATATATATATATATGTCGTACCTAGTAGCCAGAACGCACTTCTCAGCCTACTATGCAAGGCCCAATTTGCCTAATAAGCCAAGTTTTCATGAATTAACTGTTTTTCGACAACCTAACCTACCTAACCTAACCTAACCTAACTTTTTCGGCTACCTAACCTAACCTAACCCATAAAGATAGGTTAGGTTAGGTTAGGTAGGGTTGGTTAGGTTCGGTCATATATCTACGTTAAGTTTAACTCCAATAAAAAAAAATTGAACGCATACATAATGAAATGGGTAGCTTTATCATTTCATAAGAAAAAAATTAGAGAAAATATATTATTTCAGGAAAACTTGGCTTATTAGGCAAATCGGGCCTTGCATAGTAGGCTGACAAGTGCGTTCTGGCTACTAGGTACGACATATATATATATATATATATATATATATATATATATATATGTCATACCTAGTAGCCAGAACGCACTTCTCTGCCTACTATGCAAGGCCCGATTTGCCTAATAAGCCAAGTTTTCCTGAATTAATATATTTTCTCGAATTTTTTTCTTATGAAATGATAAAGCTACCTATTTCATTATGTATGAGATCAATTTTTTTTTTATTGGAGTTAAAATTAACGTAGATATATGACCGAACCTAACCAACCCTACCTAACCTAACCTAACCTATCTTTATAGGTTAGGTTAGGTTAGGTAGCCAAAAAAGTTGGGTTAGGTTAGGTTAGGTAGGTTAGGTAGTCGAAAAACAATTAATTCATGAAAACTTGGCTTATTAGGCAAATCGGGCCTTGCATAGTAGGCAGAGAAGTGCGTTCTGGCTACTAGGTACGACATATACATATATATATATATATATATATATATATATATATATATATATATATATATATATATATATATATATATATATATATATATATATATATATATATATATATATATATATATATATATATATATATATATATATATATGTCGTACCTAGTAGCCAGAACGCACTTCTCAGCCTACTATGGAAGGCCCGATTTGCCTAATAAGCCAAGTTTTCATGAATTAATTGTTTTTCGGCAACCTAACCTACCTAACCTAACCTAACCTAACTTTTTCGGCTACCTAACCTAACCTAACCTATAAAGATAGGTTAGGTTAGGTTAGGTAGGGTTGGTTAGGTTCGGTCATATATCTACTTTAATTTTAACTACAATTAAATAAAATTGACCTCATACAAAATGAAATGGGTAGCTTTATCATTTCATAATAAAAATATTAGAGGAAATATATTAATTCAGGAAAACTTGGCTTATTAGGCAAATTGGGCCTTGCATAGTAGGCTGAGAAGTGCATTCTGGCTACTAGGTACGACATATATATATATATATATATATATATATATATATGAATGAAAACTCACACCCCAGAAGTGACTCGAACCCATACTCCCAGAAGCAACGCAACTGGTAACTACAGGGCGCCTTAATCCGCTTGACCATCACGGCCGTCAAAAGGAAGTGATAGCCGAGGCTATTTGAGCCACTTCCCCGACGGCAACTCGGATGGTAATCTTGGGCATAGCATTTCACCAAATCACCTCATTCTTTGGGGCACACGTGAGGAACACAAATGCGAACAAGCCTGAATGGTCCCCAGGACTATATGCGAATGAAAACTCACACCCCAGAAGTGACTCGAACCCATACTCCCAGAAGCAACGCAACTGGTAACTACAGGGCGCCTTAATCCGCTTGACCATCACGGCCGTCAAAAGGAAGTGATAGCCGAGGCTATTTGAGCCACTTCCCCGACGGCAACTCGGATGGTAATCTTGGGCATAGCATTTCACCAAATCACCTCATTCTTTGGGGCACACGTGAGGAACACAAATGCGAACAAGCCTGAATGGTCCCCAGGACTATATGCGAATGAAAACTCACACCCCAGAAGTGACTCGAACCCTTACTCCCAGAAGCAACGCAACTGGTAACTACAGGGCGCCTTAATCCGCTTGACCATCACGGCCGTCAAAAGGAAGTGATAGCCGAGGCTATTTGAGCCACTTCCCCGACGGCAACTCGGATGGTAATCTTGGGCATAGCATTTCACCAAATCACCTCATTCTTTGGGGCACACGTGAGGAACACAAATGCGAACAAGCCTGAATGGTCCCCAGGACTATATGCGAATGAAAACTCACACCCCAGAAGTGACTCGAACCCATACTCCCAGAAGCAACGCAACTGGTAACTACAGGGCGCCTTAATCCGCTTGACCATCATGGCCGTCAAAAGGAAGTGATAGCCGAGGCTATTTGAGCCACTTCCCCGACGGCAAATCGGATGGTAATCTTGGGCATAGCATTTCACCAAATCACCTCATTCTTTGGGGCACACGTGAGGAACACAAATGCGAACAAGCCTGAATGGTCCCCAGGACTATATGCGAATGAAAACTCACACCCCAGAAGTGACTCGAACCCATACTCCCAGAAGCAACGCAACTGGTAACTACAGTTGTTTTCTGTAGTTAACTACAGAACTGTAGTTAACAGTTGTTAACTACAGAGTTTTCATTCGCATATAGTCCTGGGGACCATTCAGGCTTGTTCGCATTTGTGTTCCTCACGTGTGCCCCAAAGAATGAGGTGATTTGGTGAAATGCTATGCCCAAGATTACCATCCGAGTTGCCGTCGGGGAAGTGGCTCAAATAGCCTCGGCTATCACTTCCTTTTGACGGCCGTGATGGTCAAGCGGATTAAGGCGCCCTGTAGTTACCAGTTGCGTTGCTTCTGGGAGTATGGGTTCGAGTCACTTCTGGGGTGTGAGTTTTCATTCGCATATAGTCCTGGGGACCATTCAGGCTTGTTCGCATTTGTGTTCCTCACGTGTGCCCCAAAGAATGAGGTGATTTGGTGAAATGCTATGCCCAAGATTACCATCCGAGTTGCCGTCGGGGAAGTGGCTCAAATAGCCTCGGCTATCACTTCCTTTTGACGGCCGTGATGGTCAAGCGGATTAAGGCGCCCTGTAGTTACCAGTTGCGTTGCTTCTGGGAGTATGGGTTCGAGTCACTTCTGGGGTGTGAGTTTTCATTCGCATATAGTCCTGGGGACCATTCAGGCTTGTTCGCATTTGTGTTCCTCACGTGTGCCCCAAAGAATGAGGTGATTTGGTGAAATGCTATGCCCAAGATTACCATCCGAGTTGCCGTCGGGGAAGTGGCTCAAATAGCCTCGGCTATCACTTCCTTTTGACGGCCGTGATGGTCAAGCGGATTAAGGCGCCCTGTAGTTACCAGTTGCGTTGCTTCTGGGAGTATGGGTTCGAGTCACTTCTGGGGTGTGAGTTTTCATTCGCATATAGTCCTGGGGACCATTCAGGCTTATTCGCATTAGTGTTCCTCACGTGTGCCCCAAAGAATGAGGTGATTTGGTGAAATGCTATGCCCAAGATTACCATCCGAGTTGCCGTCGGGGAAGTGGCTCAAATAGCCTCGGCTATCACTTCCTTTTGACGGCCGTGATGGTCAAGCGGATTAAGGCGCCCTGTAGTTACCAGTTGCGTTGCTTCTGGGAGTATGGGTTCGAGTCACTTCTGGGGTGTGAGTTTTCATTCGCATATAGTCCTGGGGACCATTCAGGCTTGTTCGCATATATATATATATATATATATATATATATATATATATATATATATATATATATATATATATATATATGTCGTACCTAGTAGCCAGAACGTCCTTCTCAGCCTACTATGCAAGGAACAATTTGCCTAATAAGCCAAGTTTTTATGAATTAATTGTTTTTTCGGCTACACCCAACAGCTAGCTACATACACTATCTAAACACAACAGCCACACACACACACACACACAAGCCACACCCAACAGCTACACACACTAGCTACACCCACTAGCTACACCCAACAGCTAGCTACAAAACACAACAGCCACACACACACACACAAGCCACACCCAACAGCTAAACACACTAGCTACACCCACTAGCTACACCCAACAGCTAGCTACATACACTATCTAAACACAACAGCCACACACACACACACACACAAGCCACACCCAACAGCTACACACACTAGCTACACCCACTAGCTACACCCAACAGCTAGCTACAAAACACAACAGCCACACACACACACACACACAAGCCACACCCAACAGCTACACACACCAGCTACACCCACTAGCTACACCCAACAGCTAGCTACAAAACACAACAGCCACACACACACACACAAGCCACACCCAACAGCTACACACACTAGCTACACCCACTAGCTACACCCAACAGCTAGCTACATACACTAGCTAAACACAACAGCCACACACACACACACACTCGTGTCTTTGAGACAGGAGTTCATCAAAATTTTCACTGATTATAAGAGTCTGATCCTTCATACCGTATTATGTAATTAATTAATCTGACAAACAATTAAGCTACTCACTTGACTGAGTGTATGTTTTTGACTGACTAGATGGATTGATTAGGCACCAATGAGATGACACGAAATAAATTTTTTGGTTACTGCAAGATTGGGAGGAGGGAACCATCTTCTTCCGGCGGGGTTTACCAATCCCCCATTTTAATTAATGAATCTGTAACCATATTTAATTCCTTTTGGGATTGCGTGAAAGATTCCGATGGTGATTTATTTCTACGTTGTTTTTCGTGTAGCTTTTGAGTCTATTATACTTTTAGTGACAGTACCTAACCAACCCTTCAATATTGAAATTGTTTCCAGTTTCCAATGGGATATTTATTATTATGAAAACACATTGATTTTTATAATTTATATTAAAAACAACATTTTTCGTTGAATATATTAAGCCTGATTTAGGACTTATTGCATATATTTTGAGTTTGCAAGTACTAATTTTTATACCAAAAATATTACAATTAGTGAAAATAGGTTAAGTGATGGGACATACCAATAGACTATGTCTCTTCTTTCAAATACCTTGGATTCTCTGTCCCTTGTACCTCAACTGCAGTCAATAAGTTACATCAACAATGTAGAGACAGACTCAAGGCTCTCAGAACTGTAGTGGGGTACAGCCCGAAATATGGTGTTAATATTAGAATAGTAAGAATGATGTATTTAGCGTATAAAGGTCTCTGATAGACTATCATGTACCAGCTTTGGTCCTGCAGAATGGCAAAAGTATTGATAGACTGGAAAAAATACAAAATGAAGCGTCCTATAACTACCAAAGTTCTCAACATGCGGAAAGAATTAAACGAGATAGAATATATGAAATTAATCTTATGATGGGACTTATCAAATAGGTCCCTTAAAAGTGTTATTAGACGAGAACTCCTGGATGAACTTGAAGAAAGTAAAACAGTGCAAAACTGCACAGTGTTTCTGTTTATGTCTAGAATGGGAACCCCTGTAAGAGAACCTCTTGAAACACTTGTCACATTCAAAAGGCTTCTCCCCTGTATGGAGTCGACGGTGTTCTGTTAAGGCTTCTTTTCGCTTATATACTTTTTGGCAAATATCACATATGAATCTGTGTTCGTCATCATCAACCTCATTTCCATCTGCTCTCATTGCATGACCATTGTTAAGAGGAGGGTAGTAGGCTAAACCGGTGGATACCAACTTCAGGGACTGGTAAAACGACGAGTCAATGCTTACAACCTTGGGATTAGCCTGAGTGTTGGATGGAGCTGACTGACCCTCACAATAGTCACTGAAACGTGGAGAACGAACCTTCTTTCCATTACTAGTGGTCTGGGCAGAATCTGCATCTCTTTCATCATCCCTACTCCCCAAAATGTTATTTTTTTGATGTGGTTGCTGTATTTTTTGTTGCTGTTGATGGGATTGTTCATCTAACCACTCAAGAGTGTGTTGATGTGGGCATCGCCAGGAGACGAGAGCCTCCCCCCCCCCCACAGTGCCACATTCACACACTTTTTGTCCCTTCGTCTCGCACATTGCCCCATCGTCCATGCCTTCATGGCATCCACCAGCGAGATCTTTGATGTGCTCTTGAGTATGTTGGGACTGAGAAATGTTATGTTGAGATGGTTGCTGTTGTCCATTGTCACTGCCCCGGGGAACAAACCCAGCCTTTAGACAACTGCCTGAGTGACAGTTTCTTTGTGGTGGGATTTTATTGTCTGGGTTGGAAGAGGGCTGTGTGTCAGGTCGAACATGCGCCATGTTCAGATGATTGATGAGCCGCTTAGTACTGGGGTCCTGAAATTTTTTTAGGTTGTTACAATCAGACCATTATTAAATTAGTCTATAAACATCCAAACTATAAAAAAAAAGAACCCTATGATCATTGAGAAACAATATTCATTGCTGGTAAATTTTACATTGTAATTTTTACATCCCTAGGCATTCCATAAAATTCAATTTTAGACAATTATTCATCACAAAAATTACAAAAATTACACACACACAAAAAAAAAACAAAAAAAAAATTAATACTATAACCCTTAAGAAGGAACGACGAGAATACGACTTCACTCACTATACTGAATGGATTTCTTCAAGGATTTAAACACATGTTGTCACTGGGCGTGAACTACGAGGTAGACTGAGGGAGTAAGGAGCTATCACATCCTTTTTATTCATTGAGGACAATCTAGTGGCCAGCGACGAAGAGCTCAGGTCTCGAAGCTCCGGCGAGTATTATGTTATCCGATACTGTATTTAATATTTGGCCCAATGGACTTCAGGGAGCCATTGAGTTAACACTCCATAACGCCAACACCAATATTTATGTGAAATGTCATTACTTACTTGATCAATGAGAGGAACCCCTCGTCAGAGGATTCCGAGGAGGAATCTTCAGATGAATCTTCAGATGAATCTTCAGATGAATCTTCAGATGAATCTTCATCGTCTCGGTTCACCATTCCAAACCTACTTCTGATGGCATTTTTCTTTCTTTTCTTGAAGGGTGGGTCAAGATCATTATCATCTGATGATGTCTTTTTGATGTTGGTGTTTTTTTTTGGGGGGGAAAGGTCTGGGGTAGATTGAGTTAAGGGAAACTCATTTGGGTCGATTTTGTTCAGAGTGAACAATGACATGCTAATTTTGGGAAGGGAACTATCCATACGGATACCATTCCATATGTTTAATATGTGAAGGGGATCGAGGTCTTTGCCACATATGACAAGCATGTATTCACCTTGTACTAATGGAGGACATTTACTCATTAAAACCTTTGGAGTTAGTAGAATTAAAAAAGGGAATGGGACTGGACCCAGCATAAAGACGTACACCCAGACAGGCACCGGCTCTATCAACGAGACGAATTGAGTCTTGTCTGATCTCTCTGTTGGTGTGAAGCTCTTTATATAAAAATGGTCCAAGTTGTTATTTTGGGGGCCTCAGAATACCACCGGATGCACACACACATACACAGACACACACACACACACATACACACTCATATAATATTTATTATGGATTTTAATTTAACCAAGGCTGTAGAAAGAGACCAATATATATAAAAACAATTACTTATGCCTAGTGTATAAAAAGAATAAAGTTGCTTCTTGAAGAGAAAGAGGAACAGACTGACAATAAAAATATCAAAGCTAAACATAAAATTAATATATCCCTTTTAGAATTTGAAATTAAATTTTCTACTTCTTGTAATTCCAAATCTGCAGTTTGAATGGGATAATGTTTATATTTAGCTTCATTAATGATATAATTACTCATATCTATCACTTTAGAATCTCTATCATAGGTTTTAGAATTAATCTTGTGAGTAATTGCTTGACCAAGGCTGTTTACATCAAACTGACTAAGCAGGCTTAAAATCATCTTGTTCTCTTCTAAAGAATTTGTGGTAGTTCCATCCATACTAATTATGTTTATACATTGGAGATAAATGCGTATTATTTCATTTATGGCAGATAAATATATCATATCTGGTGTTATTTGTGGTGTGGTTATAGACTGTGGAGGCCCCAATTTAATATATTGTCCAAAGTTTATATCTTGTTCTAACAATTGATTAATTATTTTATGGCGAAGGTTTTCTAATGCAGCATGAGTTATTTCATTATTGTACCCACCAATATTACCTATTGATAAATATAATTCTAATGGTAACAACACTAATCCCACAGATAAAACAAGGGATAAAGACGAAAATAAAACGGATAAAAGCCGTATTGAAAATTGAATGCTCATTTCAACCATAGATGATCGAATGATCATCTCCAAAAGTTGAATAATCATTTGTTGAGATGAAGCTTCTACCATAATTACAGATAATAATTCTTGACGAGCATCATGGAGAATGTTTTCGGAGAAATATTTTAACAGTCTTGAAATTATCTTAGGCACTCGAGTTGTAACTTCAATTTCGGTTATAGTAATAGCCTCATCTTTTATTAATGATAATAAATCGGAAAACTCAGATTCTAAACGTGTTATTATAACATCTATGAAATTAGTAGTAGTAGTAGTATACCTGTTCAATAAATGATACATTTTCGGAGGATACTGCTATATCCGCTTCGTCAACAAATTGTTCTTTTTCGAGTATTGACTGTGGAACAACTGTTTCAATATAACCTCTGTCAACATCCATATAATTTTGTTTGTTCAATTTATCCATAAGAATCATACTCATTCCTGATGTTGGATTAAGTAAGTCCACTAATTCACCATCGGTTAATTGGTTGATAACTTGATTGCCAAATATAAAACCTAATATCTGGCGGTGGACATGACTATGGCATTGATCTGACTGGCTATCATAGTATTTATGAAAGAATTTACAATAGATTGAGTTAAAGTTTATATTCTGTTGCTGAATATTCCATGTCAATGGTGGAGCATCGATTAAGCCAGCAACAGCTTTTCTCAGTTGATATGTATTTGTATTCTTGGCATAGGCAATGGGGTTCTTTTGATAAGATTGTAAATCGTTTTCATTAGAAGGACTCCATCGACTTGAAGGTCTTAGAGCCAATGTTTTAAGTGCAGACAACTGTACACCACAATAATTTTCGTTAGATTCCTTGACATAAATCGACCAAGTTTCAACGGGAATAGGTTTCGAGAAATAATGATTGTCTGTTTCTGTATTGTTTAGAGTAGATTTTAAATCATTACCAAATCTTTCTTGAAGAAATTCAAGGACCTCATTATGAACAGCATAACATGCTTCACTACAGGCATATTCACGTTCGTTTATTAAAATAGCTGATCCAGATCCGGGCTGACAAGCAGTTTTTACATCATAATAACATTTTAGCATGTTACAACCTAGCGCTGTGAATTTAACTTCAAAGTCGTTAGGATTTTCATCTAAGAAAGCTTTGGGGAAATTGGGAGGAATATTTTACCATGGTATATTCTTAATGATAATATTTTTAAAATACTTACTTCCATTTCTTTGTTGAAGAATCTCCTTTGTTTTTCGTTGTGATATACGATGTACTATGTAAGTTGCAATTGCAATATCAGAGACAGTAACAGTTTTCATTATGAAAATGTTAAGAGTATTTATTTATTTTTTTAATATTGATCAATATAATAAAGAAATTTGAGGATTCATTTACCAGAATACTGAGAGGAATCATGGTGGAAGCTGGAGTAAATGGTGATGCTGAAAGTTGGAATAGTGGTGGTGGTGGTGGTGGTGGTGGTGAAGAATATGGGTGTCATCGAAATGATTATTATTATCAACCAACCATTCCACAAATACCATTACAAACAACTCAATATATGATTGTACCTTATTATATGACTTCAGTGCCACATTCAATTTATGTAATTCCACCTTCTTCATGTTACGTTTCTGATTTTCCTTCAAAATATTTTTATCAATTACCACCACCACCACCGCCACCACCACTACCACCACCACCACCACCACAACCACCGCTACCACAATCATCAGAAATTTATTCCCATTACAGTGTTGAAGTTCAATATAAAATTTCCTTTTTAGAAAAGGAAAAAGAAAATTTAAAATCATGGAAAATTTTACGAAATATTGATGGACATATAACAGAGGTCCCCTGGGGTATATCCTTCATATACATTGCATATGAATATGGTGGGTTACCTCGAGAATTATTTATGAAATATGTTAATGAATGTTGCAATGGTAGTTAAACATTTTCTTTGCAAATAAGCTCAGTGAGTAAATATTGTATATTATTACATCAATGCACCATACACCACACCACCCATTAGTGCACTCATATGTCGCTATTTGATCACCATTATCAATGGGCCTAACATTATTATTAATAATAAATTTAAAAGTATAACCCAGCCAATATTTTTAATTGATTTCAATATAAACTGCCATATATCAGATTGCCCAATGCCTTGAATCACTTCACCAATAGCATCTCCTAAAATTTCGGCAATATTTCTTAAAATTGTTCCCTGTTCACATTTATATATATAAAATATTTCTTTATTTTCTAAATTAGAAATAGGTTCATAACCCTGGACAAATTGTGATAGATAATTGTAGTTATGGGGACAACATATTCCCTTACAGCCCAAATTTAATATGTTTTGGGTTTCTGCAGAATTTGGAATATCAAATTGACAGTTCCAGACTTTTTTATTGAACAATGGATGAGTATTCTCATTTAGTATGTCATAGTTAATATAATCAACCCGATTGATAGGGAATTTACAAAATCTGGTCAAATATACTTCTTTTTTTAGGGAATATCCTTTTCCAACATGGTATCTAAAACAACCACTGTTCTTCCGATTGTATTTGTTCAAATATTCAAGAAAAGCAACACCTACACCAAATAATATCGCAGATTTCAATATCAAACTTTTATGTTTACCAGCCCATTTGGTCATAGTGTTAAAAATTTTAGTTAATTTGGAATCAGTTGGTGAAGGATTACTTTCTAAATATTCAAGAAATTGAGTTTCGTTTTCAAACCCAAGATCTTGGGCAAGTTTATTTACACTGTTAATGTGTTCTTCATAGAGTTTAAATGGGTATTTTTTTAACATATGTTGTTTAAGAGCTTTGTTTTCTATAATATTTAGAATAG
>NC_091160.1:51744140-51814140 GCF_040958095.1 Procambarus clarkii | reverse complement strand
TTCTTGCAATAACTCACAATGCATATGCCATGCAGTGGATAATGATATATGTTTTCTTTCTGACCAATTTTTATCTTTTTCAAAATATTTAATAAGATGCTCAATGATAAGCTCATCATATTTAATTACATCATCAATACAAATGTACATATCAATAGTTTTAAGAGTTTTTTTATTTGCTTTTAATACTTTTTGATAATTTATACAATTATTAATAATATACTCCCTTAATGAACTTTGTTTTAAACTTTGGGTAATATCTCTTACCCCATCTAAAAGAAACAACATTAAATAAACAACCTCGTTGATAAAAAGTATCATTTTGGTTTTTTCTAATTTAAAAGGGGAATGAGTTCTAGAATAAACTGAAAGTGAAAAATCCTGATCATCGTCTTCATATACAATATTTTGATTATGAATTTGCGTGAAAAATCTTTCATACCAGACAAATTTATTATCAGCTGTTAGTCCTGACATGTCATAAATTTTATGATATATTAATTGTCTTCTGCTAAGATTGTTTGGATAAGTAAAAGTAATATGAGAATCATCGATATTATTATTATAATATAATTTATCAGCTATAAATAATTGTCTTGTTAGATTAAATCTCAGGGGAAAATAATATAATCCAGGGTTTTTTTAATGTTAAACTTCTCATTATTTATATGTTCGATTTGTATGTTAATTGAAAGTTTATCCTTTTTATTCATCTTTTTTTATACAAAAACATATACACACACAAACTCACACTCAAACACAAAAAACACACACCCAAAACACACACATAAAGACACACACACTTACACACACACACATACAAAAAGACACACACAAAGACACACACAAAGACACACACACACAAAGACACACACAAAGACACACACACACACAAAGACACACACAAAGACACACACACACACACACACAAAGACACACACACACACACACACAAAGACACACACACACAAAGACACACACACACAAAGACACACACAAAGACACACACACACAAAGACACACACAAAGACACACACACACACAAAGACACACAACGACACACACACAGACACACACACACAAACATGTGAGATGCAAGAAATGATGCAGGAAATGAAGAACGAAATAAGCAACCTGAAAAGAGAGCTGACAGCAGCAAAGGAGGAGATTAGAGCCCTCAAAGAAAATGGTATCGAGGCTGAGAATCAGAAAACCACCCAGGGAGAAGGTGGTAATAGTTTTCTGGATGAGAATGCCACAATAAAAGCAACATTTGCGGAAATACTAAAAAAAAATAACTCTGAAGTAATGACTGCAGTGATGGAGGTGGCCATGAAAGCAGCCACCTCGCAGGAGGCGGCACGCTCCACTAGCCAACTGCTGGAAAGGAACAGATCAGTGGTTGCTGTGGGTATTAAGGAACAGGAAGGATCTAATAGGACAGAGTGGAGTGACAAGGACAAAGCAGCAGTGAATGAAGTACTAAAGGCACTAGACATGGAAGGGGCTGAGCATAGCATTGAGAAGGTTTTCAGGCTAGGCCGGTACAACAAAGACCGAGACCGATTGATAAAGATAGTGTTTGCAAACGAGAACACAAAGGAGAAGATCCTATCAAGGAAGAGCTCCCTGAAAAACGTGGGAAAATTAAAAAATGTATTCCTCCAAAGAGACATGACAAGGGAGGAGAGAGCCGTGGCGGCAGAAGCAAGGAAGAGGCGCAGGGCGAGAGGGGAAAACCAGGAAGTCACAGCTCCCAACCCAACACCCCCAGAGGCGAGGGGGGAACCCACAACCAGCTACCCAGTAACGCCAGAAGGGAGGACAACCCCGCCTCCCTCCTCTGCATAGAAAACCCCCCTACCCCAAACCCTCCCTGCCCCCACTCAAATGTTCAGCAAAATCTCCCTCCCCCCACACCCAATCCCCACCCTTCTACCCCTCCCCTCCTCCCGAGTCCTCCCTCCCCCCCTTTCCTTCCCGTCCTCCCTCCCCTTTCACCCCATACCCTCCCTGTCCCTCCCCCTTCACTGGATCCTCCGCACCTCATCCCAGTATCCTCTGAGACCCTGTTATCCACCTCACAGGTCCTCACACCCATGGAACAGCCTCCCCCACCAGCAGAACACTCACCAAGGAGGCGATTTGAGAAGGGACAGAAGAAAGTGAGCCTCAAAGCGATGTACACAAACATAGATGGAATTACAAATAAAGCAAATGAGCTTGGAGAACTGGTACTAGAGGAAAACCCAGACATAATAGCCCTCACAGAAACAAAGATCACGAAAACGATAACAAATGCAGTGTTCCCACAGGACTATTATGTTATGAGGAAAGAGAGGGAAGGAAGAGGTGGGGGTGGTGTAGCTCTGCTGGTAAGACAAGGCTGGGATTTTGAGGAGATGGATATTCAGGGCAGTGAAGGTTTTAGTGACTACATAGCAGGTACTGTAACAAATGGAGGGAAAAAAATTATAGTCGCAGTCATATATAATCCACCACCAAATGACAGAAGACCTAGACAGGAATATGATAGAAACAACATGGCCACCATTAACATAATAGAAAGAGCAGCTTCTGTTGCTAGCAGGAATGGATCTGGACTACTAATTATGGGAGACTTCAACCATGGGAAGATAGATTGGAAGAACAGAGACCCGCATGGAGGACCAGAAACATGGAGAGCTAAGCTGCTGGACGTGGCAACAAGAAACTTTCTAAGCCAGCACACCAAAGAACCAACAAGAATGAGAGGAGAAGATGAACCAGCAATGCTTGATTTGATATTTACCCTAAATGAATGGGATATAAGGGAAGTTAAGATGGAAGCGCCCTTGGGAATGAGTGATCACAGTGTATTGAACTTTGAGTACCTGGTAGAGCTAGGACTTATCTCCCCCCAAAAAGAACTAGGAATCAAAAGGCTGGCATACCGAAAGGGGAATTATGAACAGATGAGAAGTTTCCTAAGTGAAATACCTTGGGACACAGACCTCAGAGACAAGTCTGTACAGGGTATGATGGACTATGTTACCCAAAAGTGTCAGGAGGCAGTAAACAGGTTCATCCCGGCCCAAAGGGAAAAATCCGAGAAGCAACAGAAGAATCCATGGTATAATAGGGCATGTATGGAAGCGAAGAAACTGAACAAAAAGGCGTGGAGGAACTTCCGGAATAACAGAACACCAGAAAGCAGAGAGAGATACCAGAGAACCAGGAATGAGTACGTCAGGGTGAGAAGAGAAGCAGAGAAAAATTTTGAAAATGATATAGCAAACAAAGCCAAGACCGAACCAAAGCTACTCCACAGTCACATCAGAAGGAAAACAACAGTGAAAGAACAGGTATTGAAACTTAGAACAGGCGAGGACAGGTATACAGAGAATGACAGAGAGGTGTGTGAGGAACTCAACAAGAGGTTCCAGGAGGTCTTCACAATAGAACAGGGTGAGGTCACTGTGCTAGGAGAAAGGGAGGTAAACCAGGCGGCCTTGGAGGAGTTCGAAATTACGAGAGAGGAGGTCAAGAGACACCTGCTGGATCTGGATGTTAGAAAGGCTGTTGGTCCAGATGGGATCTCACCATGGGTACTGAAAGAGTGTGCAGAGGCACTTTGCCTGCCACTCTCCATAGTGTATAGTAAGTCACTAGAGACGGGAGACCTACCAGAAATATGGAAGACGGCGAATGTGGTCCCAATATACAAAAAGGGCGACATACAAGAGGCACTGAACTACAGGCCAGTGTCCTTGACTTGTATACCATGCAAGGTGATGGAGAAGATCGTGAGAAAAAACCTGGTAACACATCTGGAGAGAAGGGACTTCGTGACAAATCGCCAACATGGATTCAGGGAGGGTAAATCTTGCCTTACAGGCTTGATAGAATTCTACGATCAGGTGACACAGATTAAGCAAGAAAGAGAGGGCTGGGCGGACTGCATTTTCTTGGATTGTCGGAAAGCCTTTGACACAGTACCGCATAAGAGGCTGGTACATAAGCTGGAGAGACAGGCAGGTGTAGCTGGTAAGGTGCTCCAGTGGATAAGGGAGTATCTAAGCAATAGGAAGCAGAGAGTTACGGTGAGGGGTGAGACCTCCGATTGGCGTGAAGTCACCAGTGGAGTCCCACAGGGCTCTGTACTCGGTCCTATCTTGTTTCTGATATATGTAAATGATCTCCCGGAGGGTATCGATTCATTTCTCTCAATGTTTGCGGACGATGCTAAAATTATGAGAAGGATTAAAACAGAAGAGGACTGTTTGAGGCTTCAAGAAGACCTAGACAAGCTGAAGGAATGGTCGAACAAATGGTTGTTAGAGTTTAACCCAACCAAATGTAATGTAATGAAGATAGGTGTAGGGAGCAGGAGGCCAGATACAAGGTATCATCTGGGAGAGGAAATTCTTCAGGAGTCAGAGAAGGAAAAAGACTTGGGGGTTGATATCACGCCAGACCTGTCTCCTGCAGCACATATCAAGCGGATAACATCAGCGGCATATGCCAGGCTGGCCAACATACGAACGGCATTCAGAAACTTGTGTAAAGAATCATTCAGAACTTTGTATACCACATATGTCAGGCCAATCCTGGAGTATGCAGCCCCAGCATGGAGTCCATATCTAGTCAAGGATAAGACTAAACTGGAAAAGGTTCAAAGGTTTGCCACCAGACTAGTACCCGAGCTGAGAGGTATGAGCTACGAGGAGAGACTACGGGAATTAAACCTCACTTCGCTGGAAGACAGAAGAGTTAGGGGGGACATGATCACCACATTCAAGATTCTGAAATGGATTGATAGGGTAGATAAAGACAGTCTATTTAACACAAGGGGCACACGTACTAGGGGACACAGGTGGAAACTGAGTGCCCAAATGAGCCACAGAGATATTAGAAAGAACTTTTTTAGTGTCAGAGTGGTTGACAAATGGTATGCATTAGGAAGTGATGTGGTGGAGGCTGACTCCATACACAGTTTCAAGTGTAGATATGACAGAGCCCGATAGGCTCAGGAATCTGTACACCTGTTGATTGACGGTTGAGAGGCGGGACCAAAGAGCCAGAGCTCAACCCCCGCAAACACAACTAGGTGAGTACAACTAGGTGAGTACACACACACACACACACAAAGACTCACACAACGACACACACACACACACAAAGACACACACACACACAAAGACACACACACACACACACACACACACACACAAAGACACACACACACACACAAAGACACACAACGACACACACACACACACACACACACACACACACACACACACACACACAAAGACACACAACGACACACACACACACACAAAGACACACAACGACACACACACACACACACAAAGACACACACACACACACACACACACAAAGACACACACACACACACACATAAAGACACACACACACACACACACAAAGACACACAACGACACACACACACACAAAGACACACACACACACTCACACACAAAGACACACACACAAAGACACACACACACACACATAAAGACACACACACACACACACAAAGACACACAACGACACACACACACACACACAAAAACACACACAAAGACATACACACACACACAAAGACACAAAGACACACACACAAAGACACAAAGACACACACACACACAAAGACACACACACAAAGACACAAAGACACACACACACACACAAGGACACAAAGACACATTCACACACACACAAAGACACAAAGACACACACACAAAGACACACACACACACACACAAAGACACAAAGACACACACACACACACACAAAGACACACACACACACAAAAAGACACACACACACACAAAGACACACACACACACACACACACACACACAACGACACACACACACACAACGACACACACACACACACACACAAAGACACACACACACACACAAAGACACACACACACACACACAAAGACACCAAGACACACACACTTACACACACAAAGACACACACACACACACACACACAAAGACACACACACAAAGACACACACACTTACACACACAAAGACACAAAGACACACACACACACAACGACACACACACAACGACACACACACACACACAAACACAAAGACACACACACACACACACACACACACACAAAGACACACACACACACACAAAGACACACACACACACAAACAAAGACACAAAGACACACACACTTACACACACAAAGACACACACACACACACACACACACACAAAGACACACACACACACACACAAAGACACAAAGACACACACACTTACACACACAAAGACACACACACACACACACACAAAGACACACACACTTACACACACAAAGACACACACACTTACACACACAAAGACACACACACACACACACACACAAAGACACACACACACACACACAAAGACACACACACTTACACACACAAAGACACACACACAAAGACACACACACAAAGACACACACACTTACACACACAAAGACACACACACTTACACACACAAAGACACACACACACACACACAGACACAGACACAAAGACACACACACACACACACACACACACACACACACACACACACACACACACACACACACACACACACGCACACACACACACACACACACACACACAGGAATCCCAAAAGTTCACCAAAACTCTTATTATACTCACTTTACATTTTTTTCTTAAACTAGTTGGGAGAGGTACAGTCTTTGATATGATTGGGAACGGCATTCAACATTTTAAGACCCTTGATTTGAAGAGCAGCATTTCTGGTTTGATTAAGTCGAACTCTTGGGAACCGAATGATATCTAGGGGCAGTGTAACAGCACATCATTCTTCTTTTTTTTTTATTAGATATGGTATCTCATCCATAAAAAATATTTTGTGGAAAAAAATGGGGTTGACCACCAGCCCGTGGTCAGTGGGGACCCTGTGGTGGACCATCAGCCGGTGGTGGACCATTCATTGGCTTATTAGGCAAATCAGATCTTGAATAGTTTGCCAAATAAGACATCAAATTTTATATATAACTCCAAATTTTGCATTGGTTATTTTTTAATTAAGGCAAAAAAAATGAAGAGAATCAATTAATTCTTTATGGATTTATATATTTTTCCAAATTTTATTGCAAAATAAAACTTATAAACATTTCTATATAATATAAAATTTTTGATGTATAAGTTTTGTTAATTTTATAAACATAATTTTATTTATCACATATATTAAATATATAATATTATTAATTTTATGTATAATTTTTTATTTATATTTAAAATAAAAAAAACAAAATATACATTTTGATTAAAATATTCGTAGTTACTTTATAATTTGAGATAAAATTAAAGAAAACAGAAATAATATTTTCCCCTTTATAGTTAAATTCGATATTTTATAAAAAAATATAACAAACAAAAAGTCACTCAAAGTCATTTTATATATTATTTATTTATTTTAAATAAAATTAAAAAAAACTGAAAAAATATATATATATTTTCTTTTTAATAAACAAATATTTCATCACTATTTTCATAATCACTACTTCCATATTCTTTGTAGTCGTTACTTGCCTCTGTATCATAATTATAATCTATATTATCACTATTTTCATCATTAATCCATTTGAAGAACGAACAATACATGCCAACTTCAAAATCCCTAAATACAAAATAATAATAATGACTTACAAATGCTAATAACATTATGGGAGTAATAACTTTGCGAATACCAATTTGGATATAATAATATTCATCGAATAATTTAAACCAAGAAGTTGGTAAAATGTTTCCATAAACATCTAAAAATTGTACTTGAATACAACATTTTTCCTGATCATAAAGAATATTCATTGAACCTCGTTCTTTGAAACATCGAAATTTTAAATTTGATATAACAATATGATATTGATTATTTTCCTTATTTGTTATGTTTAAAAAGTATGGTTTATCTCCATATATAAAATGAACTGCATCTTCAATTTTTGATTGTAACATCTACTTAGGTTTGAAGCTTTTCTTCAGAACAGATAAAATATAATTCCATCGGTGATTTTCATTACAAAAACATTTCCCATATAAATTACATAAGGGATACTCATCATCACTTAATGCACAATAGAGATAGTAGGCAGCCGTTGCTACAAAATTATTACTTTTGCTTATACTCTGAAACAACTCACGTCCTGTATTATCAAAATATTGAACTGAGGGAGGATTGTTTGAAACAATTTTTAGCGATCCAGTATGGTAAGACGAAGGTATACCATCTCCTATTATTTCTTTCTTACATCCATTACAAAATTTCACGTTTAAGATTCTCAAAACCATAACTTACTCTTCCGGTGTTGTTGTGTGTACTGATAAAGACCATATCGGGTGTTTTAAATTGTCTCTCCCATATATTCTTTCAAGAAAAGTGGTTACATTTCCTACTGTAAAAAAGGAAAATTTGAATTTTTGTTTAGTCATTTGTTCAAAATAATCCATTCGAAAATTTGTATTACAGAGACATTTAATGCCATAATTTTCAAAACAAGTTGTAACGTTATCATATAACATTATTTTTTCTGTGAGGATTTGTATTTTGAAGACATATATTCTTCCACTAGCTGAGTAATTTTATGAGTGTTGGATACAACTCGTAATATCCGTTTATGTAATGGCTCATCTTTTTTAATATCAGGGAAAAAGAAAATTGGAATATTAATAAATAAAATGTTAATTTTACCACTCCCACTCCCATTTTCTAAGAACTGTGCAACATTATTTATATTAGGAGAGTAATCACAGACTGAATGGGAATCCAATTTCATAATAAATTTCCTTTTCAATTTTATGAGTAAGTATTGTACAAATAATTGTAAGTCTTCTACACTATTATTTTCAAAGGTAACATCATCATCATTCTTATCAACATTATTAATATTATGATGATGATAGTTGGTTAGAACAATTGTTCCTAAAGGTAAAGCAGGAGGATAAAAGTGTAATTTTTTGAAATAAGATAATGGGATTTCTATACTACCATCTGAGTTACATGCAAACATTATTTAGTTTTGTTTTTAATATTGAGTGAATTCATAAATCGATTAAAAATTTTTTCGGTATTTTCGTAATCAATCAAATCAGTCTTGGATACAAATTTTGCCTTTAAAATTACCTTTGCACATCCACGTTCAATATCTTAAAAATTTGAACATGGATATGTTCCTTTATGTATTTCAATATTATTTTTATCAATCTTACACTTCATCCAAATACATAATTCTTGTTTTTCCTCATCAAAATGGGGATCCGGACACGCTGTACACGGAAAATGTTTATTGTCATGTAAGTTAGTATACATAGGACCGCAGTTAAATAGACCATTAGAATAACCTGGAGCTGTAATTACACCAGATGGTAAATGTACCAGACAAGGATCGCGGAAACAGGCTGAACGTGAGATATCTGGATTAGAAATATATCCAGGGGAACATCGACATATATATTTTTCTTGTTCTTTTAATGGTATAAAAAAGTCTTGGGGGGTCATTTGAGTAAGGTCCACTACTTCATCCTGCCCATTGGTAATTTTAACCAAAGTTCCTCCTGGTTCACATGCAGTTAATCTATTTGTAGTTGCGTTATAAAGACCTGGTAGGTAGGATTTACACTTCCATCGATCTTCTTCAAATGAATACTGTAGAAAACCCCATACTGGGTCACAGAATTTTTCTTCTGGTTGTTTCCAAAGACAGTATGTGCATCCTGGTTTGAGGATTCCACCTCCATAATAATATTTTATATTGCTAGTAGAAGATGATATAGGTATTACGACCTTTTCTAAATAACGTCCACATTTACGGCCCCCAAGTTTTTGACAAATTTGATTGTCATGCGACTGAGAACTATCTACTTTTAAAATCATTCCCTTACATTTATTGATTTTAATGTCATTATTGTTATCTATAATAGCCAACCATTTAATAATAATTTTTAATTTAGCCAACCTTGTAGATCAATAAATTCGTGTCTTTCTTCAAATGCAATTTCTTCAGCTTCAAGTCCCTCTTTAATACTTTGACGTAAAAAACTATGAATGTAAAAACGATCTGTAATATAAAGAAAATTAAAAAATATAAACAAAGGATAAAAATTATAACCGGAATTTGAAGAAAATACTGGTATGTCGAAGAAATCATTTTTGGTTTTTATTTAAGAGTGTGTGTGTGCCTTTGTGTGTGTGTGTGTGTCTTTGTGTGTGTGTGTGTGTGTGATTCCTGTGTGAGAATGCGTTTTGTGTGTCAGAATGTGTGTGTGTATGTGTGTGTGTGTGTGTGTGATTCCTGTGTGAGAATGCTTTTTGTGTGTCAGAATGTGTGTGTGTATGTGTGTGTGTGTGTGTGTGTGTGTGATTCCTGTGTGAGAATGCGTTTTGTGTGTCAGAATGTGTGTGTGTGTGTGTCAGAATGTGTGTGTGTGTGTGTCAGAATGTGTGTGTGTGTGTGTGTGTGTCAGAATGTGTGTGTGTGTGTGTGTGTCAGAATGTGTGTGTGTGTGTGTGTGTCAGAATGTGTGTGTGTGTGTGTGTGTGTGTGTGTGTGTGTGTGTGTGTCAGAATGTGTATGTGTGTGTGTGTGTCTTTGTGGTAGACTCATGATCACCGATCATCCCACCAGACTCCATCATATTCTCTCAGCCCGAAGCCGTGCACCATGGTATGTTGAACAAATATATTCCTCCTCTTCCTCTCCATCATCATCAATCTCTTCCACTACCTCCTCCATCTCTTGATCCACTTGATCTTCCAACGCCTGATCCGCTTCATCCTCCACATCCTCCAAACCTCCCTCCTCCATCTCATCCAACGCCTTCCTCTTTTTAATAATAATACCATTGTTATAAATATAATAATTTTTGTACTGATTGTGCCAAATTTTTTTATGTATTGTTTGTTGTGGAAGATAAGCTATCACTTTAGTTATTTGATAATCGGGTAAAAGTTGTAAATTAAATTTTGCAAGTCTTGGTATTGATATAATCTTTTTATTTTGTGTAATAATAGTAAATTCTTGCAATAACTCACAATGCATATGCCATGCAGTGGATAATGATATATGTTTTCTTTCTGACCAATTTTTATCTTTTTCAAAATATTTAATAAGATGCTCAATGATAAGCTCATCATATTTAATTACATCATCAATACAAATGTACATATCAATAGTTTTAAGAGTTTTTTTATTTGCTTTTAATACTTTTTGATAATTTATACAATTATTAATAATATACTCCCTTAATGAACTTTGTTTTAAACTTTGGGTAATATCTCTTACCCCATCTAAAAGAAACAACATTAAATAAACAACCTCGTTGATAAAAAGTATCATTTTGGTTTTTTCTAATTTAAAAGGGGAATGAGTTCTAGAATAAACTGAAAGTGAAAAATCCTGATCATCGTCTTCATATACAATATTTTGATTATGAATTTGCGTGAAAAATCTTTCTTACCAGACAAATTTATTATCAGCTGTTAGTCCTGACATGTCATAAATTTTATGATATATTAATTGTCTTCTGCTAAGATTGTTTGGATAAGTAAAAGTAATATGAGAATCATCGATATTATTATTATAATATAATTTATCAGCTATAAATAAATGTCTTGTTAGATTAAATCTCAGGGGAAAATAATATAATCCAGGGTTTTTTTAATGTTAAACTTCTCATTATTTATATGTTCGATTTGTATGTTAATTGAAAGTTTATCCTTTTTATTCATCTTTTTTTATACAAAAACATATACACACACAAACTCACACTCAAACACAAAAAACACACACCCAAAACACACACATAAAGACACACACACTTACACACACACACATACACAAAGACACACACAAAGACACACACAAAGACACACACACACAAAGACACATACAAAGACACACACACACACAGACACACACAAAGACACACACACACACACACAAAGACACACACACACACACACAAAGACACACACACACACACACACAAAGACACACACACACACAAAGACACACACAAAGACACACACACACAAAGACACACACAAAGACACACACAAAGACACACACACACAAAGACACACACAAAGACACACACACACACAAAGACACACAACGACACACACACACACACACAAAGACACACACACACACACACACACACACACAAAGACACAAAGACACACACACACACACACATAAAGACACACACACACACACACACAAAGACACACAACGACACACACACACACAAAGACACACACACACACTCACACACAAAGACACACACACAAAGACACACACACACACACATAAAGACACACACACACACACACACAAAGACACACAACGACACACACACACACACACAAAAACACACACAAAGACATACACACACACACAATGACACAAAGACACACACACAAAGACACAAAGACACACACACACACAAAGACACACACACAAAGACACAAAGACACACACACACACACACAAAGACACAAAGACACATTCACACACACACAAAGACACAAAGACACACACACAAAGACACACACACACACACACAAAGACACAAAGACACACACACACACACACAACGACACACACACACACAACGACACACACACACACACACACAAAGACACACACACACACACACAAAGACACCAAGACACACACACTTACACACACAAAGACACACACACACACAAAGACACACACACTTACACACACAAAGACACAAAGACACACACACACACAACGACACACACACAACGACACACACACACACACACACACACAAAGACACACACACACACACAAAGACACACACACACACAAACAAAGACACAAAGACACACACACTTACACACACAAAGACACACACACACACACACACACAAAGACACACACACTTACACACACAAAGACACACACACTTACACACACAAAGACACAAAGACACACACACACACACAAAGACACACACACACACAAAGACACACACACACACACACAAAGACACAAAGACACACACACTTACACACACACACACACAAAGACACACACACAAAGACACACACACAAAGACACAAAGACACACACACACACACACACACACACACAAAGACACAAAGACACACACACTTACACACACAAAGACACACACACAAAGACACACACACTTACACACACAAAGACACACACACTTACACACACAAAGACACACACACACACACACAGACACAGACACAAAGACACACACACACACACACACACACACACACACACACACACACACACACACACACACACACACACGCACACACACACACACACACACAGACACAGGAATCCCAAAAGTTCACCAAAACTCTTATTATACTCACTTTACATTTTTTTTCTTAAACTAGTTGGGAGAGGTACAGTCTTTGATATGATTGGGAACGGCATTCAACATTTTAAGACCCTTGATTTGAAGAGCAGCATTTCTGGTTTGATTAAGTCGAACTCTTGGGAACCGAATGATATCTAGGGGCAGTGTAACAGCACATCATTCTTCTTTTTTTTTTATTAGATATGGTATCTCATCCATAAAAAATATTTTGTGGAAAAAAATGGGGTTGACCACCAGCCCGTGGTCAGTGGGGACCATGTGGTGGACCATCAGCCGGTGGTGGACCATTCATTGGCTTATTAGGCAAATCAGATCTTGAATAGTTTGCCAAATAAGACATCAAATTTTATATATAACTCCAAATTTTGTATTGGTTATTTTTTAATTAAGGCAAAAAAAATGAAGAGAATCAATTAATTCTTTATGGATTTATATATTTTTCCAAATTTTATTGCAAAATAAAACTTATAAACATTTCTATATAATATAAAATTTTTGATGTATAAGTTTTGTTAATTTTATAAACATAATTTTATTTATCACAGATATTAAATATATAATATTATTAATTTTATGTATAATTTTTTATTTATATTTAAAATAAAAAAAAACAAAATATACATTTTGATTAAAATATTCGTAGTTACTTTATAATTTGAGATAAAATTAAAGAAAACAGAAATAATATTTTCCCCTTTATAGTTAAATTCGATATTTTATATAAAAATAAAACAAACAAAAAGTCACTCAAAGTCATTTTATATATTATTTATTTATTTTATAAACATTTATTTTAAATAAAATTAAAAAAAACTGAAAAAATATATATATATTTTCTTTTTAATAAACAAATATTTCATCACTATTTTCATAATCACTACTTCCATATTCTTTGTAGTCGTTACTTGCCTCTGTATCATAATTATAATCTATATTATCACTATTTTCATCATTAATCCATTTGAAGAACGAACAATACATGCCAACTTCAAAATCCCTAAATACAAAATAATAATAATGACTTACAAATGCTAATAACATTATGGGAGTAATAACTTTGCGAATACCAATTTGGATATAATAATATTCATCGAATAATTTAAACCAAGAAGTTGGTAAAATGTTTCCATAAACATCTAAAAATTGTACTTGAATACAACATTTTTCCTGATCATAAAGAATATTCATTGAACCTCGTTCTTTGAAACATCGAAATTTTAAATTTGATATAACAATATGATATTGATTATTTTCCTTATTTGTTATGTTTAAAAAGTATGGTTTATCTCCATATATAAAATGAACTGCATCTTCAATTTTTGATTGTAACATCTACTTAGGTTTGAAGCTTTTCTTCAGAACAGATAAAATATAATTCCATCGGTGATTTTCATTACAAAAACATTTCCCATATAAATTACATAAGGGATACTCATCATCACTTAATGCACAATAGAGATAGTAGGCAGCCGTTGCTACAAAATTATTACTTTTGCTTATACTCTGAAACAACTCACGTCCTGTATTATCAAAATATTGAACTGAGGGAGGATTGTTTGAAACAATTTTTAGCGATCCAGTATGGTAAGACGAAGGTATACCATCTCCTATTATTTCTTTCTTACATCCATTACAAAATTTCACGTTTAAGATTCTCAAAACCATAACGGACTCTTCCGGTGTTGTTGTGTGTACTGATAAAGACCATATCGGGTGTTTTAAATTGTCTCTCCCATATATTCTTTCAAGAAAAGTGGTTACATTTCCTACTGTAAAAAAGGAAAATTTGAATTTTTGTTTAGTCATTTGTTCAAAATAATCCATTCGAAAATTTGTATTACAGAGACATTTAATGCCATAATTTTCAAAACAAGTTGTAACGTTATCATATAACATTATTTTTTCTGTGAGGATTTGTATTTTGAAGACATATATTCTTCCACTAGCTGAGTAATTTTATGAGTGTTGGATACAACTCGTAATATCCGTTTATGTAATGGCTCATCTTTTTTAATATCAGGGAAAAAGAAAATTGGAATATTAATAAATAAAATGTTAATTTTACCACTCCCACTCCCATTTTCTAAGAACTGTGCAACATTATTTATATTAGGAGAGTAATCACAGACTGAATGGGAATCCAATTTCATAATAAATTTCCTTTTCAATTTTATGAGTAAGTATTGTACAAATAATTGTAAGTCTTCTACACTATTATTTTCAAAGGTAACATCATCATCATTCTTATCAACATTATTAATATTATGATGATGATAGTTGGTTAGAACAATTGTTCCTAAAGGTAAAGCAGGAGGATAAAAGTGTAATTTTTTGAAATAAGATAATGGGATTTCTATACTACCATCTGAGTTACATGCAAACATTATTTAGTTTTGTTTTTAATATTGAGTGAATTCATAAATCGATTAAAAAATTTTTCGGTATTTTCGTAATCAATCAAATTAGTCTTGGATACAAATTTTGCCTTTAAAATTACCTTTGCACATCCACGTTCAATATCTTAAAAATTTGAACATGGATATGTTCCTTTATGTATTTCAATATTATTTTTATCAATCTTACACTTCATCCAAATACATAATTCTTGTTTTTCCTCATCAAAATGGGGATCCGGACACGCTGTACACGGAAAATGTTTATTGTCATGTAAGTTAGTATACATAGGACCGCAGTTAAATAGACCATTAGAATAACCTGGAGCTGTAATTACACCAGATGGTAAATGTACCAGACAAGGATCGCGGAAACAGGCTGAACATGAGATATCTGGATTAGAAATATATCCAGGGGAACATCGACATATATATTTTTCTTGTTCTTTTAATGGTATAAAAAAGTCTTGGGGGGTCATTTGAGTAAGGTCCACTACTTCATCCTGCCCATTGGTAATTTTAACCAAAGTTCCTCCTGGTTCACATGCAGTTAATCTATTTGTAGTTGCGTTATAAAGACCTGGTAGGTAGGATTTACACTTCCATCGATCTTCTTCAAATGAATACTGTAGAAAACCCCATACTGGGTCACAGAATTTTTCTTCTGGTTGTTTCCAAAGACAGTATGTGCATCCTGGTTTGAGGATTCCACCTCCATAATAATATTTTATATTGCTAGTAGAAGATGATATAGGTATTACGACCTTTTCTAAATAACGTCCACATTTACGGCCCCCAAGTTTTTGACAAATTTGATTGTCATGCGACTGAGAACTATCTACTTTTAAAATCATTCCCTTACATTTATTGATTTTAATGTCATTATTGTTATCTATAATAGCCAACCATTTAATAATAATTTTTAATTTAGCCAACCTTGTAGATCAATAAATTCGTGTCTTTCTTCAAATGCAATTTCTTCAGCTTCAAGTCCCTCTTTAATACTTTGACGTAAAAAACTATGAATGTAAAAACGATCTGTAATATAAAGAAAATTAAAAAATATAAACAAAGGATAAAAATTATAACCGGAATTTGAAGAAAATACTGGTATGTCGAAGAAATCATTTTTGGTTTTTATTTAAGAGAAAATTTAGGAGTTTCTCAGTTGAAACTCTTTTATTACAATTTGTGGAACAACAGTGAAAACGATGATGATGAATATAAAGTCTACCTGAAGGTGTACGAGATTTACCACGAACTTCATGAAAAGGACAAAAAATATTACATTGCCATTTTTGGTTCATTGCTAAGAGTTCATTATATGGCTCCTTACATAATAATTCAGCACATTTTTGTGTAATTATCTCTGTTTTTTTTTTTTAAATTGTTCAATTTTTGGTTGATGCAGCGATCGTTTTAAAACCAACCTAGGACGACTAATTACATTTCCTCCTCCTCCTCCTAAATTATTATTATTATTATTATTATTATTATTATTATTAATATTATTATTATTATTATTATTATTATTATTAATAATTATTTCAAAAATATTATTTCTAGTGGATAAGTGTCCCTGTTTAATTTCATTGATACTAGTAAATTCTATTGAAGTCTCAATACATCGATATATGAATGAAACACTCGCCATATTGGTAAATGATCCTTATTACTAAACAATAGAGAGAGAGAAAAGCTTACAAGATAATATAAAGGATATTGTAGAATCAGAGAACCTAATATATATATATATATATATATATATATATATATATATATATATATATATATATATATATATATATAGCTGTACTGTCAGAAGTAAAATATTTTTTAAAGACAAAGTAAGTTATCGTGCAAATATGATCGGCGCACGACACTGAATTCTGCCAGGCCAACTACAACAGTATTTTCTTCAAATTCTTGTTACCAATTTTCATATTTTTTTTTAATATTCCATAATTTTCTTTATATTGCTGATCCTTTGTACATACATAAGTCTTTTAAGAGGGACTGGAAGCTGAATCCTCCTATTATTATTATTATTATTGAAACTTGACATAATGGCTGACGAGCCTTATTACCAAAAGAGAGTAAGACAAAAGTTTACAGATATTAAAAAGTATATTGAAGAATCAGAGAACTTAATTATAGCTGTACCATCAGAAGTAAAACAATTTGAAAAGCTGTTAAATTCTTGGGTATTATATTTACCTAATCTCCAAAATGTTGTGGTAAAGAGAGGAAATTGTAATAAGTGTTGGTACCAAAGTGAGAATAAAAAAACACTCACTATTTTTAGGTCAACTTTTGAAATAATTATTAAGCAAAATGATATAAAAGTTAGCTCTTCGTTTCTTATGAAAGATGTAATATTATTATTAGTAGAAGCTATTCAAAAAGAAAAGAGAAATATCCATGTATATTGGGATTAATTAATAACAAATATGATAAATTTATATACATTTTTTATAAACATTAAATTTAATTTAAATTTCAAATAACATTAAGAATTATATCAAATTTTGGAATATAAAAACCATTAACTAATTTCAACTATATTTCATTGGAAAATATTTCACATTCATTATTATAGAATAAATTTAGAATATTGTTATATGTTACATTTGAATTTTTATGTTTATTTATAATATCCCAAACTTTTAAAATATGAAATTCCGTCTTATCAATATATAACGGATCTATTTGTAGATAAAAATCAATTTCTTCAGTATTTTCGAGGAATTCACTCATTTTTTTAATATTTATTAAAAAAGACATGATTATTCAGTGCTATTCCAAGGAGTATAACTTCAACTAAATTAATGTGAAACATCAACCTCTTCAGGCTTGTGAACCTCGTAACTGACTTAAACCATATTTAAATCAAATAAGACTTAAACTAAAATTTCAAATGATGATATTAACATTCAGTGATTATTTAAGACACCAGCTAGCTCTAGTAGCCAATGTGATGAACCAATTGGCTTATAATGTCAGATGTGAATAATTTCCTATAAAAATTTGTAAAAATACACTTATATATGTCGATTGAAAAATTTGCTTTAAGGTTGTTAGAGAGGTTCAAAACCTCTTTATCCTCATAGGATGGGATAATCTTAAATATTTTGGCTAAGTTAACATTAGGAATAATATATAAAATTCTTTTGAAAATTTCAAAAAAATCATGTGAAGATCCCAAATATATCCTTACATTAGCAAAAGTAATAGTACTTTGCTTGGCTTGAAACTCAAAGTGCATATCTTTCGTTTCAAAAGGGTCAAAGGTTAAAAAAAGTTACATTTATTTTGACATGGCTTACTCCTTAAAATCCTTTCTTCAGGAGTCCTGAGAACGGTTGGTAGAGTGATACACAGCCTATCAGGTGGTTTCAGTTCCTTAATTGCTTCGCCATATCTCTGGGCATCTTCTTTTCTTATTTTTTTGTGTGTAGAAAGATAGGTCGACATAAATGACGACGGCGAGGGCGGCGTTGAGGAACTTTTGTCATCTACAAACGAAATGAAACAAATAAATAACTAAGTTGTGTGTTTGTTAGTCATTATTTGTTTGGTAATTGAAGGGGCTGGGCCGGGTTAAGTCTTAGAGAATAAGGAGGAGAAGGAGAAGGAGGAGGAGGATGAGGAGGAGGATGGGAAGGAGGAGGAGAAGGAGGAGGAGGAGGAAGAGGAGGAGGAGGAGAAGGAGAAGAAGGAGGAGAAGGAGGAGGAGAAGGAGGAGGGGATTGGGAACTTTTAAGAGTCATAGAAATTGTACTGGAAAATTTATCTAGATAACTAATTGGAGGAGGAGGAGGAGAATGATAATGAGATGGTGGGTGTGTTGAGGCAAGGAAGGAAGATTGATCTAGAGAAATTAGAGGAGGAGAGTAAGTAGGAGCCCAATTAAAATCTTCATCCGGCATTTTTTTTTTCCATATTTTCAGTTTCCAGTAACTCGGAAAAGGACATGCTTCTTTTCCTTGTATCCTGAATTTCAGAATCTGGATCTATAAAAAAAAAATAAAAAAATAAATAAATAACCAGCAATGGCTAGGAAAATCTTTTGCTCTGATTTTTCATTTTATAGCCACCACATCTGTCCTGAGTTTCGGACAAGGAACTCGGCAGTTATACACTTGAATTGATCCTATGAAGTATGTATGATCATCACCATTCTGTATCGCAAAGACTACAAGACTATTGCTAATAATATCTTTATCTCTGTGAATGGCTTCCAGGGTCACGGCACCTTAAAAACAGAAAAGACTTGCAACTCACCTTTTGCTTTACTGGAGAAATCTCTTGCTAAACCCTTAGAGAGGTGATTTATAGTAGGGACCCCATGGTCCATACTGTTGGGTGTAGCAGGGACACACTGATGTGTGTGGAACCTCGAGTCCTTTAATATTTATACCCTGACAGGATGGAACTCTCCCGGATGGAGGCAGGGGGGTAGGGGAACTCCGTTGAGACCACTAGAACGCACAACACCACCCTGACACATCGAAATAATACTCTTACCTTTTAAAAAAATGAATACAATTTCACGAAAGATATTTCTTCTTGTTTTGTTATCAGTACGAGTAATAGTTAGTCACAATCCCCATTTATATACTGAATGTGCAGTCAACGAAAATGGAAAAAGATTAACAATATTTGAAGATTCAATTAAATTTTGGTTTGTAAGAAATAACCTCAATTTTATAATATCTATTTATTACGATAGAAATTTTAATGAATTATTAGGATATAATAATACAGAACAACATAAATGGTTAAATGCAGAGTTAAAATTTGGGAATGTTTCACAACTATTTATATTAAATAAATTTCAATTACCAATGAAAAGACGACTGAATCAAAACACAACAAGTAAATTAATAGGAAGATTTGTAATATTTAGCCATATCAATATTCTTCTATGTTGCCCTCAAGGCTGGCCATACAGAAAATTATCATCATCAATGAAATATGATTTACAAATTGCTGCCTCAGGTAATGAAGAAGAATATCTTATTCTGACGCCCTTAGCAGATACCTATGTTAAGTTTTTAATAGATGGTCAAAGAAAGACACTATGTTTGGATCACAGTCATTCACAAATAAAGGTTGTGAATAATGTTAATAAATTATCAGAAAAGTGTGATACCTTAAATAGAATGTCGTCTGTTGTTATCAAATTTGTGTACGATGAGAATAATATTAAAATATTGGATGAACAAGACAGCATTCTTGACAATATAACAACATATAATAATAAGACTCGTCCTATACTTAAAGTTCTTCGAGAAGATTTAAATGGGACACTCTATATAGCACAGTGTATTGGTAATTGTAAAAAAAAGTATTGATTCGCATGCTATTACCTATATGCATCAATATTTGTTTGTTTTGAGTATAATAATAATTATAATTTCAGTAAGTTTATTAATTATTCAATTATATTATATTATATGTGTTAAAAGTAAAAAAAAAAAAAAAAGGCAGGAAGAAATAGGAGAGTATATTTCATACGAACTTCCCGAACCACTTTAAACTAAATTTATGTTAATAAACATCAACATCCCATCAAAAACTTAAACTATTTCTTTATCAATGTCTAATGTATCAAAAAATGCCCCAAACCCAAAACCCCAAACAACCATTGGAATTTAAAACACAATTCTTGAGATAATCCAACATGATTTGATTGATGTGTATAGTTAATCTTGTATACTAATAACGGTGTTTCCTCTTGGAAAAGAAACGATCTAGTACTACGTACTATCGGATATATATAGCAAATATCTTCATTTTTACTAAAAGTTCGGCTTGAAATGAAAGAATTCAACAATGTTAAGTTAATAGGAAGTGCACACTGGTTGTTTTCTACTTTACGTATTTCTACTCTACTTATTCCTTTAAAGAGTAGAATTTCTTTAGTATGCTGAATACCACGATTCAAATGACAAATTATTCTTCCCTCTAATGTTTCCAAAGGGTTATTTAATTTAATCTTAACCGTGGTCATTTTACATTCATATATTTTACATCCTATATAGTATTTATTAGGATCTGGAAAAGTTTCGTATAATAAGCGTCCCTCTGTTTCTTCATTTATATCTACATTTATAGTTAATTTTGGATATAAGAAATAAGAGTATGTATAACATGCACCACATGTTATTGAAAATGAAATATTATAAACAGTTGGGATCATTACTATTTCTTTAAATAATTTTGTTTTTGATTGTTGATGTCTTGTTTGCCATGTAGGATGGAATGGGTCATTTATAAATGTCATGTATGGAGTTTTAATAGATAATGGAGCCCATGGAATTATAGAATGAGCAAAACAAACAGTAGTAATTTTTCTTACGGTCAATATTAATAATAATAATAATAATTGATTCCAATCCATTACCTTAATTTATAGGATTAATGACTTTGATTTTCTTGGTCGCACACTTCTTTATATATATATATATATTTTGGGAGGATATTGCTCCTGTTTATTATGCAAATCGAACCTTAAATAGTTGGCTTTATTGATGTGTGTTATTAAACCAAAACAACCGTATACCCCAAAAAACGGAAAACATCAAGTAATTATTAATTATTATTATATACGTTTATGTTTTGGGGGCTTTGATGTTCTGCCGGATCGATTTTAATGTTTTTAAAAGTAAATTAAAGGCTCGATTAAGTCCAGGTGGGGCATTCAGGGTTAAATAAACTTTTTCCCCTTTGTTCAATCTCGTGTTGTCCTTTGCCTGGTTGGCACTGATGATAACATAGCTAATTCTACCTGTTAACAGGTAGTGGATTTTTTTTTATATTTATTCATTATAAAAGGATATAGATATTTTTTATTAGGTAAGATTACAATTATGATTTCAATCCATACCCTTAAAATGAAACTTGCCAGCTACATAATTGGTCAAGCAAGAGGATCAGCTGCCATTTGTGGAGAATATGCCTCTGCTACATTAGGCGTGTTGAACAATTATAAAGATATTAAAATATATTGCCTCATTGGGAAGGACTGGCTTGTTGATAAACTTTCAAACTTCATTCCCATCGAATATTCAGGTTATACACTTGTAAAAAATGAAAAAACAAAAAAAGGAGGGTTCATAGCAATCGCTGAATTAATACATCCGGAAGATGTACCAGTATTGATATACTTTATTGAGTCTCCGTCAATACGAGTATTGCTACCTAAAAACTACATTACATGGAAAGAACAAATTACATCAAAGTTCACAGTTGCAAATGGTACCCTCGACAATGGAGAACCTCCCAACTTTTCCGATATTGTTGGGAGATTTTATGAAGAAGTAATAAAAACTATGGATACTGATGCCGAAAGATGTGGAATTTTTCCTTCATTTAAAACAGATCAAAAAGTTTGTAAATTGTATCCAGTAGATCTAAGGTTGACATTTATTCATCCCCGTTTTGAAATTAAAAGGAAACGAAAAATCTGTGAGTGGTTTAATGAAGATGAGTATAATATTCCATTTCTTTCAATATTCGAGAGGTTAAAAATACCTGACCTTTGTAATGCTTCTTCAACGACATTACATGAAAGGGAAGGTACTGCAAAGAGGACTATAAAATGTAAATTACAAGGCAAGAAAATTCCCATTGGTCTCTGTGTACCTTCGCTAATATTATACAAATTTGGTTATAAAAGGGCTGAAATATTGAAAGAGCCTATAACCTTAGGCGTAATGGCTTTAGGAACCAGTAATCAGAATATGGACAAAAAACTTATGTCATGGGAGCCTTAAAGAAAAGATGGAGTTGTACTCGCAGGAGGAGTGGGCAAATAAATAAGTATCCACAGTATGTAAAGTGTTATGAGCCAGTTGGTCTCGTATATGAGTCTCAGATATTTGATAGATTCAGTCATAACCTAATTGATGGTTATATAATATCAAATAATGATGACCAATACTTATTCAGCCCATATGTCTGTCTTGGGTTACTGACTCGAAATATCAAAATCCTTCCTGTCATATATACTCATTTGCTATTCCCCAGAGGAAACGTTTTTGTAATTCAGAAGTCTGATGTAATCTGGTGTGTTCTCGGAAATTGCAAAGTGGCTCCTCCAAGTACTATAGTTAATTGTATGAATGACCTCTAATTTTTTATAGGCTTTAGGGGACGTCGCACTTGGCCTACAACTTTCATGTTTGTTTAAGATAATTTGTTTATATTTGAGTTAAAACGAATTAACTTAAATAAACTAACACAACAAGAAAATCACTCTGCCTTATTAGGCAAATGGGGTCTTTTTTGCATAGTGGCTGAGAAGTACGTTCTATGCCAGAGAACAAACGTCTCGGCCTACTGTGCAAGAAAGACCCCATTTACCTAATAAGGCTGAGTTCATTAGATTATTTTTAGTCTCCTCACCTGTGTTCTATACTCTGTCAGAATCAATCAAAATAACAGTTTGTGAACTGGTAATAAATAATAAGCCCAAATACAAAATATAATTCTTTACTGATGAGCATTTAAACCAAACCAACCATATATATATTGAAAAACGAGCGAAACGGCATTTTACTTTTTGGTGCTACGAGTTTTTACATAAATTTTCATTATGCCGGCATTTTTTGGTACATTTCTGATTATTTCTTTTGCAAATACATCTATGATTTAAACAAGATAAAAGTTTACAGTGGCATACTAATTGTTTCAAGTGCCTATTATCACTGAGAAAGTAATTTGATTGTCTACGAACAATCCCACGAAGCCCAAGTTGTTGATTCTTATTAATTTCGTTTGGCATTATTCTTTCGATTGTTTTATCAAAATCGTTTCTTGACAGATATTGGTTAATTGTTCCAAATTTTGTAGCTACACGATATAAATCTCTTTCATTGTCTATTTCGATGATAATTCCACTGATTGTTCGCATTCCTGTTTTGTTTTCCCTATCTTCTTTAGGTATTATCACATTAACAGTATCATATAGGCTAACAGGTGTTACATTTGCCAATGACAATTGCAACATTTTTGAGGCATTAGTTATCTGACGCTCATAAACTTTGCTTCTAATAGTTCCTAAATTTTCAATATGTAAATTATATGAATCGTTATTTACTTCAGAATTATTATTATCATTAGGTTTACCATCTTCTAAATTACATAATCTTCTATTTATTATTACTTTAGGCGACAGCACAATAGCAGGTGATGATGGTGTTGGTGGTGATAATATAGCGGGTAATGAAGGTGGCGGTATTTGTGGCAGGGATAATATGGAAGTAGAGGCAGTTGTAGCACCAGCAGCAACAGTAACAGTAACCTCCTCAACCTCATCAAAAATTATTTCTTCCATGTCTGGCAACGGTGAAGAAATCTGACGCAGCAGCGGATTTGATGATGACAGGGAATACTGCAATTATATAAAAAAAAAAATTTTAGTATACAGAAATTAATTGAGGACTCTTGTTTTCCAAGGTTGAACTGAAAACAAAACCAATAAATATTAAGGAATTTTACCTTTGCTTCTTTGCCTCTTTTTTCTTCATCCTCTTTGTCTTCTTCTTCTTCTTCTTCTTCTTCTTCTTCTTCTTCTTCTTCTTCTTCATTGTCATCATAGTGACAGTTATTGAACAATTGGCTATATATTGAGGGCGAAAGACGAATCTTCATAACTATTGGCGGTTCTATACCAAAAACTGCCTTGTAAGGCGATATGCCAATTCCACGTGAATATGCTGTGTTTTTGGTGAATTGCACAAAGGGAAGTCCAGCTGACCAATCTCGCGTTTGATTCTCACACATCCAACTGCCAAGCATTTTGATTACATCCCCATTCGCACGTTCAATGCTCCCTTGGCTCTGTGGATGACGAGGTTTGCTATTAATGAGGAGCATGTTGGGCCACATTTCGTTTTTTAGCTCTTGAATGACCTCTGCCACAAATTCACGGCCGTTATCGCTCTGCAGAATTCGTGGGGCTCCCAAGAGAGCAAATATATCGAGTAAGTGGCGTGCCACTTCAATCGCCCGTTTACTGCGAAGAGCTCGTAAAACCGAAAACTTTGTTAAATGATCCTGATAATGTAAAATATATTTATACACACATCCTCCTTCTTTTTGCATATTTATTAAGTCCATTTGTCCTCGCTCCGCAAAACTGGTCGATACAATGGGCCGTATTACCCCTTTTTTCGTCGAGGAAGTCGTTTCAAATTGCATATGTGGCAGAGTGAAATAAAGAGTTTCACCGATTGTTGAGTGACGTTAGCGATAGTTTTACTTGCTTCAAAATAAGTTCTTTTTTCTCCTCCGTGACAAACTGCTCTGTGTGCATCATAAATCGTATCATACAATTGCCCTTGATGTATGAAACGACGACACATCCGGCCAGGATCAGCTGTTGTTGTTGTTGTTGTTGTGGTTGTTGTTGTTACAGCCGTAGTAGAATGATGATTGTCACTGGTCAGTTTACGCTTGGTCCCCCGCTTCATTCTTCGTTCAGTTTCGTCGATGGTTACTAAGACGTCATCCCCAAATAGATTTTTGACATCATATCGAGACAATAGATCATATTCATGAGATGTCTTTGTAGTCAGTTTCAATTTAGCATTTTTGACTTCCTCAATGTATTGTGCTAATTTTTCTCGAGTGAAAATTTTCCGGCTTCCATGCCCACCTTTTTCCAACATTTGGCTAATTTTTAATTCAAATTCCTTTTTTTGTATCACCTCTTCTTCTCTCTCACACCCTTCATTAACTTTTTGTCCCAAAGGTAAAGACGTGGATGATGAAGGTAATGGTTCTTCATCAACACTAGTATTGTTATTATCACTTCTTTCTTGTTGTTTCTGTCCACATGTTAATGGAGAGGAAATTGTAGGTGTGTCCTCCATGCTGGAGCAAAATCGACTGACTCTGATATTAACCCTCACACGCTGAATATTTTATATTGACCAATCACTGGCAGGCTTTCTTGGTTAAGCTGGCAGTTTACAGTTTGTGCTTATTTGACTAAATTATTCCTGTAAGACAACACAAACATTGTTGTTACATTCTAGGTCAATTATTTCAAGTTTCCGTTAAAATGTCAGTGTCATCAATATCTAGCAAAATTATTATAATACTTTGCCTAATGGGCAGAGTGCACTTATTGTATGTGAAAAAAAAACAAGGAACTAGACTAAAATTTAATTTATTGACTATCATCAATTCAATGTGTGTGTTGCGGGTTACAGCCAAAAAATCAGTGTCGCATCATACCCTCCCTGAGAGAGTGAAATATCATCAGTTCAATGTGTTTTGCTGGTTACGAACCAAAAAAATTCAGTGTAGCATCATACCCTCCCTGAAAGTGTGAAGGGAGGTGTTAAACAATGATAGGGTTAATTACCAATGTTTGAATGTGGTTTGGGGAAGTTGGTTGATGGTTAGCCAATTTCCTTAACTTTCAAAACTTAGCTGATGTTCTTCTTTATGTTAACGACCACTTGTATATCTTCCTTAAGTATGTTAACTATAGCCTGAAGTGCATCCTGCTGCTATTTTAGGTATTGTGATATATCCTGCACTTTGTCAACAACCAGTCCATACCGTTGGGCTCGCAGAAAACTACCAGGCTTTATAGACTGAGCCATTAGTTCATTCAAACATCCCTTGAGGTCCTGCAGCTGCATATACAAGTTTTCTAATCGCAGTCGAATCTGATCCTCTATTTCTTCTAGTGGTAGATTTTTTTTCCTTTCAACCTCTTGTGCTGACACCAATTTTAGAACTCGGCGCATTATATTTGTCTGTTTCAACTTAAAATTCTGAATGGTAACTTTAATTGTCGTCTGCATACAACTTAATTGTCTTATATCATCCATAATATTCTTCATACTATTATGAATTTTATTGCCATATTCTTCTTGATACTTGAACTGTTTCTGTAATTCCTGAAATCCCACTTTTACAACAGGTATCAATTTCTTTGGGTCAGGATTTTTTTGCTTGCCGAGTTCCCACAATGCTGGATCAATTCCTATAAACAATAAATAATTTATTTTAATTTTTAATTCCACAAATGTAGGTACAATAAAAAAATACCCCGTAATATCTTCCCTTTTGTCATTATGTCACGATAAGTAGATGGATTGGTCATATCAAAATCATTTACCTCTTTGCGGTGTATCAAGATATTTCTTCATTTGTTGTTCAGTTAAAGTCAACATTGGAATAATCTGTTCAATAAACAAATTCTGAAACAGAAAAAGTAGGCATTTTTGTCTCTGTCTGGCTATCTACCTGCCTGTCTGTCAAAAAACATTCCATTAATAATGTCCCTTTTAAGCTAATTTGATTATTTAAGCCAACCTGATATCAAATCCTATGAAATAGATTGGTGCAAGCTATAATAAGGCTTACTTTAAAAATTGGATTGTATGATGCTCTTAACATATGACTAAAGGTGTCAGTGGTAGATGCACGTTGAATCCTACCTCCTAGAAGGTATATTATAATATAGAGCAGTTTGCATAATACCATAGTTGAAATCATCTTTTATGATATTAATTATTATTAGGGAAAACATTATAAAATCTTTAAATTCTTTTACCATTAGGAAAAACTTGCTGAATGTAAAATCTGAAGTTCGTTTTGTTTGGTACTTCAGCAGCAAAAATTTCATTAACAACAACTTCATTACCTCCGAATAATAGACTCAATGCTGAAATAACTTCCTGTTTGTAGGCCCTGGAAGAATAAAAAAAAATAAAAAAAACATTTTTTAATGTTCCCGGATCCTAGTCATATTTAACACTGAAAAATTATTAGAATATTATACAAGTATATGATTATTAATTACTTACTCCACTTCCGAAAGGCCCCTTCCAATTATAATTTGGACAATACCATCTTCATTACGATAATTGGGAATTTTTGTATAGCAAACTACTTTGAAACGACAATATGGATTTTCAGATGTGAACTCTACAGGTGACATATTGGACGAATAATAACCTGGAATAAAATTCATAAAATTATACTTTATTTTAATTATATACATTTTACAATATTATAAACAACTAGTCAAATCTACTAAGTTTTCCATAATGGTTTACTCACTACCTCATCGAAAAAAATAAAATCCACATATTTACCTTTACCAAACCCCCCAAAAGCTTGAAGTTGATTCCACTTTCGCAAGACCTCATCATTTTCATTATTGAAGTAGGAAGGAGCACAGATTGCAATATGTAATGCCATTGATGATGAGCCCGGTTGTTGGTGAAGCATCTGAAACTGATGATTGCCCCTATTTGATTCGACCAGTGAAATAAAAACAATGTTCATCGAATCCTCACACATTATGGTGAAACCATTTAACACACCATCTCACCAAATGACCTACAACAGATCACAATTGCCTTATGTTGTAAATATATATTAATTTAACTAGTCAGTGGTATGAAGAAAACATTCAATAAAACATATCACTAACTAGTACAAATCAATAAATATCCAGCGGCAGGCCTCCGTTGCAGAAATAGGAAAGCGTCTTTTCTTCACAGAAGTTCGTTTGTCAAATATTATGGAAAAAACAAACAAAAAAAAAACACTTAAATCAATATCATAATGCGCTTCTGTTGATAGGTCGAATTAAAAATTTTAACAATAATATATATCCAGCAGACAACATTGAGTTAACAACCACACTTCTTTTTGGCAAGACGAAACTTTATAGTTGATCTGGTGGTTTTCAGTCTATGACAAGCAGGCAACCCACAATCATCATTAACACATGAAGACACATGTGTATGCAAGAGGGTTGAATATAAGATTAACACCGAACAATGTGGATGTCTAGAAACTACTACATGATGACGAACCCGGCGAAACATTAGACAAATCGGGGTACAAGTTTTTTTTTGACATGATGCACTGTGGGCAAATTCATACAGCAACACATCGGTTCCATCGTGGTTAGCAAACCATTCTAATATTTGTAATAAACTTTGAGTATTAATTTCACAATAACGTGGTTTTTTTTATATAGTCTCAGGCGTTATATTAACCAACTTTCTCAAAGCCACATTCTCATCATTGGAATGGATATGGTTTTCTATTTTAACAATAATAGACTTGCTAGTTGAAGTAATATCTTTTTTCTCTTTTATCTTCTTCTCTTCGGCTCCCTCACTGATATCGCTAATATCATCCTAGAAAGATTAGATTTCATCACAAATGCACCTGAGACATTATTTATTTATTTATTATAATATAGTGTCCAAAGCTTCATCATGCTTATCATAAAATAACTTTTAGGTACTTACACCACAAGATTCCTTGGATAGCTCCATTACACAGTAGCCCGTATTACTACTGAACAGGATTCTGGCATACTGGTTGACTGGACTGGATACGGAGGCTCTTATATATTGTATCACCGGCATATTGCATGGAACTTAATGTAATGATTCATTTCTCTCTTTGAATTATATTCATTGGTGAATATAAAATAGAAAAGTTGATTCAATGGCGATAACCAAACTTGGTGTTTACATCGGACGATAGTAGCACTGCTTGGTAATCATGTGATATGTTGATATTTTATAAAGAAGATTATGGTTTTGTTATTATGTCCATAATTACATACCTCATATTTTGTAGTCTTGTAATTAATGGAAAGAGAGAATGTAAGGTATTTAATTCATTATTCATCAAGTCAAAATATAAATATGATAAGTAAAATAGTAAAAGATAATAGATATATATTTTTATTTTTATATTAAATTATTTATATTCTATATAAAAAAAACATGTTCTATTCCATCCATCAACTAATTAACTAAAAGTCTGAATCTAATGTAAAAACACTGTATTGATCTGAATTCATTACACCATATTTTTGATATTCACTTACTTTTTTTTCAAAAAAATTAGTTTTCCCTTCTAATGAGATATTTTCCATAAAGTCAAATGGATTTTCTACATTATAAAGTTTCTTAAAACCGAGTTCAAAGAGAAGTCGGTCAGCCACAAATTCTATATACTTCCCCATTAGATCACAGTTCATACCAATAAGTTTGATTGGCAAGGCATCAGTTAAAAATTCATGTTCAATCTTCACAGCATTATCAATGATAGAATATACATATTTCTGATCAGGCTTATTAATCAAGTACTTAAATATCAAGCAAGCAAAATCTGTGTGTAACCCTTCATCTCTAGAAATCAGTTCATTACTGAAGGTTAGACCTGGCATTAAACCACGTTTTTTTAACCAAAATATTGCAGCAAATGAACCACTAAAGAAAATACCCTCTACTGCAGCAAAGGCAACAATGCGTTCGGCATATGTTGCCGTTCTATTGGTAATCCACCTTATAGCCCAATCAGCTTTTTTCTTAACAGCTGGCAGCGTTTCAATAGCATTAAATAATCTGCTCTGCTCCTGTAAATCTTTTATGTATGTATTAATAAGTAAACTGTACATTTCATTGTGAATATTTTCCATGGCAATCTGAAAACCATAAAAACACCTCACTTCTGGTATTTGTACTTCTTGGCAGAAACGTTCAACAAGATTTTCATTGACGATACCATCTGATGCGGCAAAAAATGCTAGAACATGTGAAATGAAGTGACGTTCCTCTTCATTAAGTTTCTGTTCCCAATCTACAATATCCTTTGACAAGTCTACTTCTTCAACTGTCCAAAATGATGCTAGCGCCTTCTTATACATTTTAAAGATATCATGATTTTTAATTGGGAACAGTGTAAAACGTCCTGGATTTTTAATCAAAAAGGGTTCAATCATCTGAAAAAAATATATAAATGAATAAATAAAATATTTATTTTAACATTGTGTTCACTATCATAGCATAATAAACGAATGAAATTATTGAATTTTGAGTAAAAAAGAGATTAATTTACTACGTACATGTTCTTCCATCCTATATTTTATGTAAACTAAAATAGGTACACACACACATATATATATATATATATATATATATATATATATATATATATATATATATATATATATATATATATATATATATATATATATATATATGTCGTACCTAATAGCCAGAACGCACTTCTCAGCCTACTATTTTAGGTCCGATTTGCCTAATAAGCCAAGTTTTCATGAATTAATGTTTTTTCGTCTACCTAACCTACCTAACCTAACCTAACCTAGCTTTTTTTGGCTACCTAACCTAACCTTACCTATAAATATAGGTTAGGTTAGGTTAGGTAGGGTTGGTTAGGTTCGGTCATATATCTACGTTAATTTTAACTCCAATAAAAAAAAATTGACCTCATACATAGAGAAAAGGGTTGCTTTATCATTTCATAAGAAAAAAATTATAGTAAATATATTAATTCAGGAAAACTTGGCTTATTAGGCAAATCGGGCCTTGAATAGTAGGCTGAGAAGTGAGTTCTGGCTACTAGGTACGACATATATATATATATATATATATATATATATATATATATATATATATATATGTCGTACCTAGTAGCCAGAACGCACTTCTCAGCCTACTATGCAAGGCCCGATTTGCCTAATAAGCCAAGTTTTCCTGAATTAATATATTTTCTCAATTTTTTTTCTTATGAAATGATAAAGTTACCCATTTCATTATATATGAGGTCAATTTTTGTTTATTGGAGTTAAAATTAACGTAGATATATGGCTAAACCTAACCAACCCTACCTAACCTAACCTAACCTATCTTTATAGGTTAGGTAGCCAAAAAAGTTAGGATAGGTTAGGTTAGGTAGGTTAGGTAGTCGAAAAACAATTAATTCATGAAAACTTGGCTTATTAGGCAAATCGGGCCTTGCATAGTAGGCTGAGAAGTGCATTCTGGCTACTAGGTACGACATATATATATATATATATATATATATATATATATATATATATATATGTCGTACCTAGTAGCCAGAACTCACTTCTGAGCCTACTATGCAAGGCCCGATTTGCCTAATAAGCCAAGTTTTCATGAATTAATGTTTTTTCGTCTACCTAACCTACCTAACCTAACCTAACCTAGCTTTTTTTGGCTACCTAACCTAACCTTACCTATATATATAGGTTAGGTTAGGTTAGGTAGGGTTGGTTAGGTTCAGTCATATATCTACGTTAATTTTAACTCCAATAAAAAAAAATTGACCTCATACATAGTGAAAAGGGTAGCTTTATCATTTCATAAGAAAAAAAATATAGTAAATATATTAATTCAGGAAAACTTGGCTTATTAGGCAAATCGGGCCTTGAATAGTAGGCTGAGAAGTGAGTTCTGGCTACTAGGTACGACATATATATATATATATATATATATATATATATATATATGTCGTACCTAGTAGCCAGAACGCACTTTTTGGCCTACTATGCAAGGGCCGATTTGCCTAATAAGCCAAGTTTTCCTGAATTAATATATTTTCTCTAATTTTTTTCTTATGAAATGATAAAGCTACCCATTTCATTATGTATGAGGTCAATTTTTTTTTATTGGAGTTAAAATTAACGTAGATATATGACCGAACCTAACCAACCCTACCTAACCTAACCTAACCTATCTTTATAGGTTAGGTTTGGTTAGGTAGTCGAAAAAGTTAGGTTAGGTTAGGTTAGGTAGTCGAAAAACAATTAATTCATGAAAAATTGGCTTATTAGGCAAATCGGGCCTTGCATAGTAGGCTGAGAAGTGAGTTCTGGCTACTAGGTACGACATATATATAATATATATATATATGTATATATACTGTATATATGGTTAGGTAGCCGAAAAAGTTAGGTTAGGTTAGGTTAGGTAGGTTAGGTAGTCGAAAAACAATTAATTCATGAAAAGTTGGCTTATTAGGCAAATCAGGTCTTGTATAGTAGGCTGAGTGCTTTTCTTTATTTTCGATAATTTGTTTCCAATTTGTTTATTTGAATTATTACTATTATATTACATTATAATCATGATTTATTGACTTAATTGTGTTAGTTAAGGTTAATGTTATGATAGGATAGGGTAGAACATTTCTGGAAAAATATATGAATTATGTTAAAATTTGGCTTATGACCTAGTAACATGAAGAGAGCAGACAAAATAACCTTGCTCTTTTCGTTGACAGGGCTGGAGCTTATTACTCTGGCGGTGTCTTGTGCTGCTTTTCTTTGACACGCTTCCCAATGAGCAGTATCCATTATAACACCAGGCAGTAATACTTCCTATGTTTTGAAGCCATGCCAATTGAACCTGATTGTGACTCACTGCTGCGTTTGTTGCTATTTACTTCAGTAACAGTATATTCACTCTCTGGGAGAACTTCAGAAGGGTATATAGGGGGTATTTCATTGTTCCAAGTATCAAGTAGATTTGCTCTCAATTTTTCTGAATTGATACTCCCTATATCTTCTGTTAAAATATTTAAAGATTTTAAATGAGGTTTAATACTAATGTCTGCAAATTCATATGAAAGGTACTTATTTACCAATACATAATTTCGTTCCCAGTCATTCATACTTAAAATAATCTTAACATCTTCAAAATGTTTTAAATTAAAGTTTTACACTTTATTTATTGAGGGCCAAGTAATTGAAGCACATTTTATAATAATTATTTCACTGTTTTGAAGATCAATTAATACGTCGGCAAATGTTTTTCTTACATTTATCGATGAAACATTATCTAATATAAGTAAAAATGAATTTTCCACTAAATGATACAAGTTGATTGTTGGATTAAAGTTTTGTAAAAATTCCACTTTTATTTTTAAATTATTTCTCCATATGACAATTTTATCCCACACTTGAATGATATTTTTTGGGGCTGTTAGTATTATAACAGAATATTTTCTGGGGTAGATTTCATATTGCTTTTTCATGGTTTACAAAAAAAAAAAAAGCAACTGCGCCACCCTTGTTGACAGTTGGGATCTTGAAGAACAAATAGAACCAATATCACCATCATTTTATAATTATCTGAAAATGATAAAAAAAAATAGTATATTATAAGCTCAGAAATATATAAAGATGTGTTGATACAGAGTAGAATGAACAATTTGTTCCACAAGAAAAAATCTACATAACTTATTTTTTATATAATTATCTTTTTAGTAATAATATTTAAACAGGGTAGTATATCATGCTTTATAGTATTATAAATCCTACATTTTAACCGTGATCCTAAATTTAACCACAGCAAATGGATCACTCATTATTTTAATATTTTTTGCCCACATTTTACATTTTATAATATTTTCACCTGGGCTAAGTTTCAATTGAATAGGAAGAAGTGGGGCATAATATCCATCTATATGTTCCTTGGTTGGAAAATAATAAACAGGAAAACCTTGCGGAGTATATTTGTTTGGATTATTAACCCAAATATGTGAACAAGATACCCATACACATTTTGGTAACTTATTACCATTAGCAATTGAGGTTTTCTTCATATTTTCACGCAGGCTTGTAATCTCATGATCTGAAGAGAGTGGAAGATCTTCAATTCTATCATATACATTAGGTAAAAAATTTGGAAGATTACGAATAGATAATAAAATTATTGGTGTTAAGGTATTAAAATACCAATTCTCTTTTCTAAATTGATCAAATATGGATGTATCAAATTTACAAAATACATTATTATTTTCATCATTAGGATTAATCGTTGTATCATCATTACAATTAACTGTATTTACATGAGAAATCATATCGTAACCACGATTTTGGTCCATATAATACTTACTTTCAAAGACAACATACAGACCAGCAGGTTTAGTATTAGTTTTTGTAATGAAATTCATTGACAGTTGAGGATGCTGAGTTGAAATTGTTGACCTATTTCTTGAATAATATAAATATATAATTAAAAAGATCACAATTAAAAATATCATAAATATTATAATATATAAGGAATTTGATAGTGACATTATTATTTTATTTTATATAAAAAAATGTCTCTCACATCTAAACTAATAATGTATACTAATGATTATATTATATATAACGAAACAACATTCTTGTTGACTTAGTTGTGTTAGTTTTGATACGACGGTCATCTAGTCAATATGTGGGGTTACCTGCAGGGGTCACGACTATCCTCAGTTCTAATCTACACATGAATAATCTTCCATTTAGACCACCACACAGCTGAGTGGATACGAACATTGGATAGCGTCTTTCACCCTGATACCCCTGTTTCATAGCAGTGCTATCAGGGGCTGCTTCCTGGGGGTAGAAATAGGCCTGGTCTAGGACTGGTCCGCGGGGACACTAAATAGTCCCTAAATCATCTCAAGATAATCTCAGGATATTTAGTATATATATATATATATATATATATATATATATATATATATATATATATATATATATATATATATATATATATATATATATATATATATATATATATATATATATATATACATATATATATATATATATATATATATATATATATATATATATATATATATATATATATATATATATATATATATATATATATATATATATATATTAAATTATTGTTGACTCGAGCTCCTTTTTTATCTGTGATATAAATGCTAAAATTATATTGATCTCATTTTCAATTACATCAGTTAGAATATTATCTCTGTGTGATGTTAATGTTTCACTAAAGGCTTCCTCAAGAACTGTTGGAGTATAATTCAACAAATGAAGGCAACCATAATTATGAACATGTTGAGCCACATTACATTTGATTTCATCTGTATGGAATGAGCAGTAAATAATCTGTGCATGACATAAACCATATGGATTCTGGCAATTCAGTTGTTGATTAACATTATTAGATAATGGTGATGGTGGAGATGATGTTAGTTCAAGTTGAGATGGTGGTTGGGAAGAAGAAGGTAGTCTAGGATTATGAATAGGTTTTCGTGATGTAACTTTATATGGATTTTGGGAGTGAGTGGGTTTTAAGGTAATATTCCCTTGTAAGGTCAAATAATTGCGTACCAATGTATGTTGTTTATGTATAACTCCTCCACCATTAGCAATCCATATAATAGTTACAAATAGAGAGTGTAACATATCGAGAAGTAGACGACAGTTACTTTGAGCTAAATAATTATGATATATTTTGAAGTCTTTGCTAGCTATTATTAAATTTTCTTTGCATTTAACTTTGATTCTATTTAGAGTATTACTTTCAATATTTTCAATATTTTCAGTACGTTGTATTAAAGATTGGGGATGAGAAAACACAATATCTTTAATTTTTTTGGTTTCAGCATGAGGTGAAAATAAATAATGAAGGAGACTAAATGACATAATATAAAATTTCCCTGTTTCAGAAACCAGCAAACGATATGGATGTATTAGATAGGGAAAATATTTAATTATATTAAATACTTGGTGAATTTTATTGATCAAATCGCTCAATTGGGTTAAATATATTAAACACTTAGAAATAGAAAATAAATCACACAAGCCCAAAATGGGACGAATTCCCAATAAATCATTATTATGATCTTTACTATCAATTGCACAATCATTAGTTCCTAGCTTCCACATATTATCAAACATTTCTACCGATCGACCATCTATAAGTCTAAATCTGTGAGAGGGATTTGCAACAAGGGAATTTAGATCATGTTCATTTAAGAGATAAAGTGGCGTAATATTATTCTTGAAACCACCTAAGAGTAAATCAGCTGTAATTTGGCCATTGGTTTCGTGAGAAAAAATATGATGAGGGCTAATGTATATTATCTGAATTTCTTTAGGTATAATTTTCTTTGAAAGATAAAGTGAATCTAATGACTGGCCCAGTAAACCTAGTGGCTTCATTTCACATAATACAGGATGTATATGGAGTATATTATCTTTTCCATAATATTGGAATGAAGAAAAATTTGAAAGTTTTAAACATAAATTTTGATTCATAATTAGAGTTAGGCCTAGTAAAAACTTGTCATTGATCTTATTATTATCAATTAGAAGATTTTTATTCATTTTTTTATAACCTATACCAATTTCTTTCTATGATTAAATAGTTGTCTTCTTTGTTAGTTTGTGTATTTGCGATTTACCATAATTTTTCTGAAATAAATTTTAAATAGCCCCAAAATCATCTCAAAGAAGATAACCTTCCCTCCCTCCCCCCCCCCCCTGTGACTAGGATTCGAGCATGTATGTTTTGTCATTGCACTGGTGTATCTTGGTGACTGGTACAACACACTAGTGTGCCTGGCGACTGGTACAACACACTAGTGTGTCTGGTGACTGGTACAGCACACTAGTGTGTCTGGTGACTGGATCACTTATCAGTGATCTGTCTGGCTCCCCTGGTATAAATATACAAAAACAGAGCTGTGGTAAACACATACAGTAACAGACCATGGTAAATTTATAGAAGAAAAAAAAAAAAAAAAAAAAGATGAGGTTGAAAATATATTTTAAAAAATTATGGTAAATAAATAAATATATGCTTGTATTAGAATTTTTTCATTAAATATGAAGTTATTCTTATTATAACAAAACAGGGTTCACATGAAAACCACATGGATATAGTAGACTGGATGATTCCATTTATTAAAAAATACTTTACAGATTGTCTGTCATATAAAACATAAAGGTATTTTTATGGTTAGGTATTTAGTAGTGTCAATATCGCAGCCTTACCTAAATATCTATATGACCAAACCTAAAATCAACCCTACCTAAATATGAACTGACTTTAAAATTTTTATTTTATCCTGATTTTATCCTGGCCAGGTATTATGCACACCATTTTGCGGGTCCCAACATATCTGCTCATTAGTATAAGCATTTTATTTTACCATACTATTCATGTCATATATACACCAATTCCATTCCGTTTTAGTTTAACTGAAATAACTACTTGCCTTTTAGTGCCACTAGTTATCCTTGTGATGAGTCTAGGCACCTTAATGGTTATATCTTGGTACAGAACCCATATTTTATATCTTTGTTAAAAAAAAATTATATATATATATATATATATATATATATATATATATATATATATATATATATATATATATATATATATATATATACATACATATATATATATATATTATTCAAAAGTACATAATGTTATTACACAATCTTTATCTTGCGATTACATCAATTAAAATAGTATATTTATAAATCAAAAAGAATATCCTGACAGAATATGTTTACATCCCGGAGAAGTAAAGTCTATAGATACCAACCACCAGATTTCACTTATTCTGTTATTTATTCGTTGTTAATCAAAAACCCATTTCAAATTTTAATTTCAAACACGTGACATGAAGGTAGACTTGGAGGTTTATGTGTACTAGCATGTTTTAAATTTATCTTTATATACATTATCTTCCATACATGATCATTTGGACTGCATACCATACCCGTTTTTTGTTCAAAAATTCCCACACATGAGTTTTGGATATGTATGGTGCCACAACAACTGATTTTGACCATACCAAAATTGGATTGATAAGCTTGTATTTCATTTTCTAAATTAGGACTGAACTGAATCTTATACTCTTGAAATGTTTGTTTTAAAAGTTGGAAAGTATTTCCTCCTCCAAAAGCATGTCTCTCACTATTTGACTGGCCAATTAAGAAAATATCAGTGTAACTGTTGTCATAAAAAATATCACCTCAAAAAGTATCTCCGAGTAGGTGGAAACACTCTGGCTGCAAACGATTAATCATTCTAAAATACCACTTACAAAATTTTTGTATAAACTCGTCACTTCTTATAACTTCCATTTTATGTTCTACCTGGGAAAGAACACCACATACAAATTTGTTTTTTTCATTAACAGTTCGAATAGAAGTTTTAGGAACATCATCACATAAGACAGGTTGGTTTTTTTTCATTATCTGTTTGAGTAAAAGTTTTTATTTCACTCTCTTCTGTCTGATGCTGTAATAGTGTACTTATATATGAATCACATTGACATTGTACTGTTCCTAAATTTGTACGTTCTGCAGTACCCATAAAACTGCATTGTTTAGGATTTTTAATTATATTCTTGGTTTCACCAGTTGTATATTGAATAAAACTTGGATTGGAACATAAAATGATGTTCGTATTTCCGAGTATTGAGAGTTGGATAGCACTTGTAATTTCGGTTTTGGGGTTTGAATGTGCTCTTCCTTGTTCAGTTGAATATCCGATACCTATTTTACCATGCTGCTTTGTCCAAAACTCTTTTACAGCTATAACCAATTCCATTTTCTTAGCAAAAGGCATTGATGGTACTTGATTTTTATAGAGGTAGTTAAAAAGATTTTGTGCAGTAAGACGTCTATAAGAAAACAAGCGTTTCAAGTCTGAGGTATAAATTAATATTATTTCCATGGCATCGTGAGAACTTTTAGGTGAAAGGCGATTACCTGTCGATGCCTGAGCCAGACACCTAATATCTTCAGGGCTCAGTGTTTTTAACAAATCACGTACATTGGCTTCATAAGGGGAATTTATGAGGTTCATAACATATAGGAAGGAATACAACACTAAGAATGGAGATAAATAATATAAAAGTTTTTTTATTTGCTTACTTATTTATTTATTATATAAATATATAGAAAGTACATTGTGAATGTACATAATAAAACTGAATGTAGCCTCCAAAAAATATAATTGAGTCAATGTCGCTATATAGAGCGAAACACACAGGACACTGTCTCTGACCACACCCTTGTCGAGTCCACTTCCTCCACACCTATCGCACTGTAATAATCCATTCCGTGTCCAATCATTGTAAGAGTCACTCACCATTGACACCAATAATTGTACTTTTGACCAGAAGAGGGCGCCTTCTTTTCCCGTAATTTGGGTGATGGCCCATAGATGGCAGCGCTGCCATCGCTTCTCCATTCTCTGTGGAGGCGTCGGGTCCATAACACAATTACAATGAGAGCCATATTTATAAATCGTGAAATAGAAATACTCACTCATTGTTAACAAAATTTATTTAGGGTTGGGGTTTGAATAGGGTAGTATCGTATCATCATATCTTTGTCTCAAATTCCAAAAATAATAGGTAATTGGGATTAACATAGTAGTATATCAAAGGCCCTTCTCACAATAATGTCAGTCCAAATTAAAACTCTTTATTGAGGATTAAGTTATTATATCTTAGCCAATAGCCAAGGCTACCTACCATGCTACCACCAAAGTACCAACCCATCATCACAGCTCACCACCCATATATTTTCCATCAATGTTGGAATGATTGGAATTACCAATTTAAAATTTCAAGTCATATATACGATATATATGGGAATTTAGGGGATATTACAAAAAAAAAACATACCAATTTAAAACCACCATGTAAAATAATGATAATATTTAAAATTGTGAAAACAATTGTTAATATAATGAAAAATATCTTAACAAATAATGATATCGTTTTCTTGGTGTGTGTAATACCTATATAAATGGTCCCATTTGTAACATATTTACTGTTATTTATATTTAAACTATTATCAAGGATTTTATTGTTATATTTTTCATATAACCAACACATTATGACATTCAAATTATCTTGTAAATTATTACACACCTGAGTTTCGTTATTGATACCTCCTACTATTATAGACAAGTGATTCCAACATAGTAGTATATTATTATAATCCCACAATACAGAAAATTTCATATATTTAACAGGAGTCCTAATCAAATATGCATCTTTAATAAAAGATAAATTTTGTACATTTTCATGATAACTTTGTACATTTTCATTATTATAATAATGGCATTCTATTAAAATTTGCGCTAATAAGTTAGTTATGTTTATTTGGTTTGGAAGTATAATAGATGAATTTCGTCCTATTAGTATATATAACTGTAGTGTGTCTTTAAAGTTTAACTGGAACTCGAACCATTCTTGTTGCGATAGTAAATCATATATATTGAAAAGTTCTTCATGTTTATATTTAATTTGCTCATCACCTCTATCAAACCAGTATTTAATTGAATCTTTCAATACTATAACTTCATTGCAATCATACTCTTGATACATTGGAATTACTGGAATAATTAATAATAATAATAATATTAATAATAATAATAAAAGGGTGGGAATCATTTTCAAGCCACAAAATAGACTAAAAATAATATAACATTAAAGCTTGTTTTTATATTTAAATCTTTCAACATTTAGTAAAAAATATATGGTTATGGATGTCATTATTAACAATCAAGGAAATCAGCAACCAAAAGCAGATCTAGAGCAATATTACTTTCAATTGGAAATTCAGGATCAGTAGTAATCTCATTTTTCTTGAATTGAGTATTGTAGGTGAAATATGTACACGCTTTTTGAAGAAGATATGATCTGAAGAAATAAAATAAAAAAATAAAAATATTATAATTATTTATTTATTATATATAATAATAATTAATTATTATTACAGTTTTTATGTTTCTCTCTAAATATAACAGTTTATATAATAACACTTTGTTCAAACAGCTTTATACTTACGGAATTATTTTAAATTTGATTTCATTTTTTTCATTTTCAATACACTTTGTTGAACCTTACATCATAGCTTGAATTAAATTTGAGGCGAAGGCATCTTTCCTTTTAATGATGAATTCATGGTCATCAGAAGATATTAACTTGATGTATGTGGAATTAGGACCTTCACATCCACCATAGAAAATCTGGTAATATTGTGTCGTGTTTTTTATCTTCAAAAAAACATTCAATCCTATTTTACATTTCATCATGATAAAACTCAATATTTATATTGTGGAGGTTTCTCTACATTTAAGTTATCATTTTTCATAGCTATCAAAATTTCTTCGGAATGGTGTTTACTTATATGAAAAACTTCATTTACAAGAAATCTAAGAAATGTTTGAGGATCCTCAGTAACCCACATATTACAACATTTGTTTGCGTAAACATAATACATGTGAACATATACCAAACAATTATTATACTTCATTCTTGCTGTTATAGAGGAATACCAACCATAATAAATGAAATAATTATATATCCGGTACATATGGTCATATTTAATAAAATTTTGAAATCGGGATTCGGATAATTCTTCTTTAGTCAATGTACAGTTTTCTAAGCATTTAACTTTACATTCAGTTTCAAGAAATATCCTAGCTAGCTCACTTTTCAATTGTTTAAATTTTTGAAAATTATAGTCATGTTTAAATGGACCTTCAAATTTATTTATAAAAAAAAATGATTTTTTCATATTCCTCTTCATTTACCTTTTTATCTTCATCTTCTTCTTCAGTTACTTTTATATCTTCATCTTCCTCTTCAGTTACCTTTTTATCTTCATCTTCTCCCCCTTCTTCATCTTCAACTCCTTCTTCATTTACTTTCATCTCTTCATCATTTCCCAATTTCTCAATGCCAACTGCTTCCCCATTACCAATATCCATTTGGTTCATTTTTCCCCACCTGGAAAATATACATATTGGTAAGTTGACCAGACCACACACTAGAAATTGAAGGGACGACGACGTTTCGGTCCGTCCTGGACCATTCTCAAGTCGATTCAATCGACTTGAGAATGGTCCAGGACGGACCGAAACGTCGTCGTCCCTTCAATTTCTATGTAGGCGATCCCTTCAATTTATATTGAAGGGATCGTCGTCGTCGTCGTCCGAACGTCGTCGTCCCTTCAATTTATATGTAGGCGATGAGTCACAATAACGTGGCTGAAGTATGTTGACCAGACCACACACTAGAAATTGAAGGGACGACGACGTTTCGGTCCGTCCTGGACCATTCTCAAGTCGATTCAATCGACTTGAGAATGGTCCAGGACGGACCGAAACGTCGTCGTCCCTTCAATTTCTAGTGTGTGGTCTGGTCAACATACTTCAGCCATGTTATTGTGACTCATCGCCTACATATTGGTAAAATATATATTATAATTGAAATAGACTAAGATGATCATCAATCCATTCAAGGAGAAACAGAAACAATCTCAATCAAAAATTGAAAGGTAGTTATCTACTGCTACAAAAAAAAAAAAAACTGAAATACTGTTGCCTTAGTAAGTGTTAATATACTGTTGGTTGTGAGTATAACTTTTGGAAGTTCACTGCAGTAATATCCAAAGAAAGGCAGGATGAGAATTGAGATACTGCCCAGATCCCACCTCCTTTTATACAACACACACACACACACACACACACACACACACACACACACACACACACACACACACACACACACACACACACACACACACACACACACACACACACACACACACACACACACACACACACACACACACACACACACACACACACACACACACACACACACACACACACACACACACACACACACACACACACACACACACACACACACACACACACACACACACACACACACACACACACACACACACACACACACACACACACACACACACACACACACACACACACACACACACACACACACACACACACACACACACACACACACACACACACACACACACACACACACACACACACACACACACACACACACACACACACACACACACACACACACACACACACACACACACACACACACACACACACACACACACACACACACACACACACACACACACACACACACACACACACACACACACACACACACACACACACACACACACACACACACACACACACACACACACACACACACACACACACACACACACACACACACACACACACACACACACACACACACACACACACACACACACACACACACACACACACACACACACACACACACACACACACACACACACACACACACACACACACACACACACACACACACACACACACACACACACACACACACACACACACACACACACACACACACACACACACACACACACACACACACACACACACACACACACACACACACACACACACACACAGCTCCTCCCCTCAGTCACTCTGTGACATCCAGCACCACAAGCATACATACACACTTGGTTATTTAAATCTAGTTAAGGCAACACTATTTTAAATCACATAGACATCTAATGTATAAAAAAATACATTTGAAATTAACTGGAAAGTTGGAAGATTATGAAGAATGGTATATAAACCAGTAAAAGATTAAACATGAATACACCCAACAGGAATAATTTTTTGTGACATATTAACGGAATCATGTGACGAAGGGAATTACTTTCGTATTTTTAGTGATATTGATGACCAATGATAATATTGTTTAAGAACCCGAAAACCCCATCTCTTAACTGACATCATTCAAACCGGGAAAAAGGATGAAACTGTAACGTTTATCAATCAAGATAAAGGTTTATTACCAAAAGCAGCAACACCACCACCCCTCCCTAAAAACATTGGTTCACCATCTTAGTATAATGTTTCTTTCTATAATAAAAATCCAGCCCCTTTTTTTTTATATATATAAAATGTATAATCCCAAAATCAATCCTTAAAATGGATTCTGACCTATCACACCTACCATCACCATCACCACCACAATCACCACCGACACCGATTCCGCCACAATCACCACTGCCACTGCCACCGACACCGCCACAATCACCACTGCCACCGACACCGCCACAATCACCACTGCCACCAACACCGCCACAATCACCACTGCCACCGTTCAAAGAAGATAATACTGAAAATTTAATGATTGTGGAGGATCAAACAAACATATTTATTAATAATCAAAATGATGAAGAAGAAAAACGAAAATATGTTCAATTTATACATGAAAAAGTTTCAAATTATAAAAACAACTTTTATGATTCCAATTCACCTTTCAGATTAGCTTTTATGATCATTAATAATATGGTTATCCCATATTATAATTCTTCAAAATGTCCAAATAAAATTTCAGATGCAATTTACAAAAAACTTATTTTAATGCCGAATGAGCAAATTTTTCATGATGCATTGATTAATTATTATAAAGAAAATCCTATTCATCTATCACCAAATTGGAAAATTGACACCACAAATTTAAATAATTTACAGTTGTATTATTTGTATCACATGTTAATACAATCTGGTTATGATATTGAATATAGCAATTCACATTTATTCTCCATATAATTAAATTGGCAAATAAGTATTTTAATAATAAGTAGTATTGAAATGATGTATTTTTTTTGTGTTTAAATACCTTTATTCTTCATTTAAATATTATTTAAAAAAAACATCACTACAAGAGAGTATATCAATTTGAGTTGGATATATATATATATATATATATATATATATATATATATATATATATATATATATATATATATATATATATATATATATATATATATGCAAACAAGCCTGAATGGTCCCCAGGACTATATACAACTGAAAACTCACACCCCAGAAGTGACTCGAACCCATACTGCCAGGAGCAACGCAACTGGTATGTACAGGGACGCCTTAATCCGCTTGACCATCACGACCGGACATAAGAAAGTGATAGCCGAAGCTATTTGAACCACTTCCCCGCCGGCACTCGGATGGTAATCTTGGGCATAGCATTTTTTCAAATCACCTCATTCTTTGGGGCACACGTGAGGAACACAAATGCAAACAATATATATATTAGATTTACTAGGATTAGTATGTTTGCATTTGTGTTCCTCACGTGTGCCCCAAAGAATGAGGTGATTTGATAAAATGCTATGCCCAAGATTACCATCCGAGTGCCGGCGGGGAAGTGGTTCAAATAGCTTCGGCTATCACTTCATTATGTCCGGTCGTGATGGTCAAGCGGATTAAGGCGTCGCTGTACATACCAGTTGCGTTGCTCCTGGCAGTATGGGTTCGAGTCACTTCTGGGGTGTGAGTTTTCAGTTATATATATATATATATATATATATATATATAAATATATATATATATATATATATATATATATATATATATATATATATATATATATATATATATATATATATATATATATATTTATATATATATATATATATATTTATATATATATATATATATATATATATATATATATATATATATATATATATATATATATATATATATATATATATATATATATATATATGTATATATATATATATATAAGCCTATACTTGCATAAACCACAAGTGAAGATTAATCATCTTTGGACAACACCCACCAGTGGGACTCGAACCCAGGAAGCACAACTACCTTCCAGTAGCTGGCATAACTAGTATGCTTTAACCCACTACACCATCAGACCTTACAAAAGAAGTAGATAGTTCGAGATATATATCTCAAACATCTCCACTTACCGAAGGCACCAGATGAGTGTGGGGTCAGTCTGCATTTTCCATCAAGCCACTGTCAATGTGAGAGAACTCGTGTCCAGCTTATAAGCCTATACTTGCATAAACCACAAGTGAAGATTAATCATCTTTGGACAACACCCACCAGTGGGACTCGAACCCAGAAAGCACAACTACCTTCCAGTAGCTGGCATAACAAGTATGCTTTAACCCACTACACCATCAGACCTTACAAAAGAAGTAGATAGTTCGAGATATATATCTCAAACATCTCCACTTCCCGAAGGCACCAGATGAGTGTGGGGTCAGTCTGCATTTTCCATCAAGCCACTGTCAATGTGAGAGAACTCGTGTCCAGCTTATAAGCCTATACTTGCATAAACCACAAGTGAAGATTAATCATCTTTGGACAACACCCACCAGTGGGACTCGAACCCAGAAAGCACAACTACCTTCCAGTAGCTGGCATAACTAGTATGCTTTAACCCACTACACCATCAGACCTTACAAAAGAAGTAGATAGTTCGAGATATATATCTCAAACATCTCCACTTCCCGAAGGCACCAGATGAGTGTGGGGTCAGTCTGCATTTTCCATCAAGCCACTGTCAATGTGAGAGAACTCGTGTCCAGCTTATAAGCCTATACTTGCATAAACCACAAGTGAAGATTAATCATCTTTGGACAACACCCACCAGTGGGACTCGAACCCAGAAAGCACAACTACCTTCCAGTAGCTGGCATAACTAGTATGCTTTAACCCACTACACCATCAGACCTTACAAAAGAAGTAGATAGTTCGAGATATATATCTCAAACATCTCCACTTCCCGAAGGCACCAGATGAGTGTGGGGTCAGTCTGCATTTTCCATCAAGCCACTGTCAATGTGAGAGAACTCGTGTCCAGCTTATAAGCCTATACTTGCATAAACCACAAGTGAAGATTAATCATCTTTGGACAACACCCACCAGTGGGACTCGAACCCAGAAAGCACAACTACCTTCCAGTAGCTGGCATAACTAGTATGCTTTAACCCACTACACTATCAGACCTTACAAAAGAAGTAGATAGTTCGAGATATATATCTCAAACATCTCCTCTTCCCGAAGGCACCAGATGAGTTTGGGGGTCAGTCTGCATTTTCCATCAAGCCACTGTCAATGTGAGAGAACTCGTGTCGAGCTTATAAGCCTATACTTGCATAAACCACAAGTGAAGATTAATCATCTTTGGACAACACCCACCAGTGGGACTCGAACCCAGAAAGCACAACTACCTTCCAGTAGCTGGCATAACTAGTATGCTTTAACCCACTACACCATCAGACCTTACAAAAGAAGTAGATAGTTCGAGATATATATCTCAAACATCTCCACTTCCCGAAGGCACCAGATGAGTGTGGGGTCAGTCTGCATTTTCCATCAAGCCACTGTCAATGTGAGAGAACTCGTGTCCAGCTTATAAGCCTATACTTGCATAAACCACAAGTGAAGATTAATCATCTTTGGACAACACCCACCAGTGGGACTCGAACCCAGAAAGCACAACTACCTTCCAGTAGCTGGCATAACTAGTATGCTTTAACCCACTACACCATCAGACCTTACAAAAGAAGTAGATAGTTCGAGATATATATCTCAAACATCTCCACTTCCCGAAGGCACCAGATGAGTGTGGGGTCAGTCTGCATTTTCCATCAAGCCACTGTCAATGTGAGAGAACTCGTGTCCAGCTTATAAGCCTATACTTGCATAAACCACAAGTGAAGATTAATCATCTTTGGACAACACCTACCAGTGGGACTCGAACCCAGAAAGCACAACTACCTTCCAGTAGCTGGCATAACTAGTATGCTTTAACCCACTACACCATCAGACCTTACAAAAGAAGTAGATAGTTCGAGATATATATCTCAAACATCTCCACTTCCCGAAGGCACCAGATGAGTGTGGGGTCAGTCTACATTTTCCATCAAGCCACTGTCAATGTGAGAGAACTCGTGTCCAGCTTATAAGCCTATACTTGCATAAACCACAAGTGAAGATTAATCATCTTTGGACAACACCCACCAGTGGGACTCGAACCCAGAAAGCACAACTACCTTCCAGTAGCTGGCATAACTAGTATGCTTTAACCCACTACACTATCAGACCTTACAAAAGAAGTAGATAGTTCGAGATATATATCTCAAACATCTCCACTTCCCGAAGGCACCAGATGAGTGTGGGGTCAGTCTGCATTTTCCATCAAGCCACTGTCAATGTGAGAGAACTCGTGTCCAGCTTATAAGCCTATACTTGCATAAACCACAAGTGAAGATTAATCATCTTTGGACAACACCCACCAGTGGGACTCAAACCCAGAAAGCACAACTACCTTCCAGTAGCTGGCATAACTAGTATGCTTTAACCCACTACACCATCAGACCTTACAAAAGAAGTAGATAGTTCGAGATATATATCTCAAACATCTCCACTTCCCGAAGGCACCAGATGAGTGTGGGGTCAGTCTGCATTTTCCATCAAGCCACTGTCAATGTGAGAGAACTCGTGTCCAGCTTATAAGCCTATACTTGCATAAACCACAAGTGAAGATTAATCATCTTTGGACAACACCCACCAGTGGGACTCGAACCCAGAAAGCACAACTACCTTCCAGTAGCTGGCATAACTAGTATGCTTTAACCCACTACACCATCAGACCTTACAAAAGAAGTAGATAGTTCGAGATATATATCTCAAACATCTCCACTTCCCGAAGGCACCAGATGAGTGTGGGGTCAGTCTGCATTTTCCATCAAGCCACTGTCAATGTGAGAGAACTCGTGTCCAGCTTATAAGCCTATACTTGCATAAACCACAAGTGAAGATTAATCATCTTTGGACAACACCCACCAGTGGGACTCGAACCCAGAAAGCACAACTACCTTCCAGTAGCTGGCATAACTAGTATGCTTTAACCCACTACACTATCAGACCTTACAAAAGAAGTAGATAGTTCGAGATATATATCTCAAACATCTCCTCTTCCCGAAGGCACCAGATGAGTTTGGGGGTCAGTCTGCATTTTCCATCAAGCCACTGTCAATGTGAGAGAACTCGTGTCGAGCTTATAAGCCTATACTTGCATAAACCACAAGTGAAGATTAATCATCTTTGGACAACACCCACCAGTGGGACTCGAACCCAGAAAGCACAACTACCTTCCAGTAGCTGGCATAACTAGTATGCTTTAACCCACTACACCATCAGACCTTACAAAAGAAGTAGATAGTTCGAGATATATATCTCAAACATCTCCACTTCCCGAAGGCACCAGATGAGTGTGGGGTCAGTCTGCATTTTCCATCAAGCCACTGTCAATGTGAGAGAACTCGTGTCCAGCTTATAAGCCTATACTTGCATAAACCACAAGTGAAGATTAATCATCTTTGGACAACACCCACCAGTGGGACTCGAACCCAGAAAGCACAACTACCTTCCAGTAGCTGGCATAACTAGTATGCTTTAACCCACTACACCATCAGACCTTACAAAAGAAGTAGATAGTTCGAGATATATATCTCAAACATCTCCACTTCCCGAAGGCACCAGATGAGTGTGGGGTCAGTCTGCATTTTCCATCAAGCCACTGTCAATGTGAGAGAACTCGTGTCCAGCTTATAAGCCTATACTTGCATAAACCACAAGTGAAGATTAATCATCTTTGGACAACACCTACCAGTGGGACTCGAACCCAGAAAGCACAACTACCTTCCAGTAGCTGGCATAACTAGTATGCTTTAACCCACTACACCATCAGACCTTACAAAAGAAGTAGATAGTTCGAGATATATATCTCAAACATCTCCACTTCCCGAAGGCACCAGATGAGTGTGGGGTCAGTCTACATTTTCCATCAAGCCACTGTCAATGTGAGAGAACTCGTGTCCAGCTTATAAGCCTATACTTGCATAAACCACAAGTGAAGATTAATCATCTTTGGACAACACCCACCAGTGGGACTCGAACCCAGAAAGCACAACTACCTTCCAGTAGCTGGCATAACTAGTATGCTTTAACCCACTACACTATCAGACCTTACAAAAGAAGTAGATAGTTCGAGATATATATCTCAAACATCTCCACTTCCCGAAGGCACCAGATGAGTGTGGGGTCAGTCTGCATTTTCCATCAAGCCACTGTCAATGTGAGAGAACTCGTGTCCAGCTTATAAGCCTATACTTGCATAAACCACAAGTGAAGATTAATCATCTTTGGACAACACCCACCAGTGGGACTCAAACCCAGAAAGCACAACTACCTTCCAGTAGCTGGCATAACTAGTATGCTTTAACCCACTACACCATCAGACCTTACAAAAGAAGTAGATAGTTCGAGATATATATCTCAAACATCTCCACTTCCCGAAGGCACCAGATGAGTGTGGGGTCAGTCTGCATTTTCCATCAAGCCACTGTCAATGTGAGAGAACTCGTGTCCAGCTTATAAGCCTATACTTGCATAAACCACAAGTGAAGATTAATCATCTTTGGACAACACCCACCAGTGGGACTCGAACCCAGAAAGCACAACTACCTTCCAGTAGCTGGCATAACTAGTATGCTTTAACCCACTACACCATCAGACCTTACAAAAGAAGTAGATAGTTCGAGATATATATCTCAAACATCTCCACTTCCCGAAGGCACCAGATGAGTGTGGGGTCAGTCTACATTTTCCATCAAGCCACTGTCAATGTGAGAGAACTCGTGTCCAGCTTATAAGCCTATACTTGCATAAACCACAAGTGAAGATTAATCATCTTTGGACAACACCCACCAGTGGGACTCGAACCCAGAAAGCACAACTACCTTCCAGTAGCTGGCATAACTAGTATGCTTTAACCCACTACACCATCAGACCTTACAAAAGAAGTAGATAGTTCGAGATATATATCTCAAACATCTCCACTTCCCGAAGGCACCAGATGAGTGTGGGGTCAGTCTGCATTTTCCATCAAGCCACTGTCAATGTGAGAGAACTCGTGTCCAGCTTATAAGCCTATACTTGCATAAACCACAAGTGAAGATTAATCATCTTTGGACAACACCCACCAGTGGGACTCGAACCCAGAAAGCACAACTACCTTCCAGTAGCTGGCATAACTAGTATGCTTTAACCCACTACACCATCAGACCTTACAAAAGAAGTAGATAGTTCGAGAAAAAACTGGCATACTAGTTATGCCAGCTACTGGAAGGTAGTTGTGCTTTCTGGGTTCGAGTCCCACTGGTGGGTATTGTCCAAAGATGATTAATATATATATATATATATATATATATATATATATATATATATATATATATATATATATATATATATATATATATATATATATATATATATATATATATATATATATATATATATATATTAGTATATTTTGGTAGCAGTCTTTCCTGTAGACATATATAATTAAATATGACCGAAAAAGTAAGATTAATAATTCTAACACGAATTTTCTCTATCTTTTGTACATTTCTTTTCACTGTTGGAGGTAATTCAAAAATCAATTCTCCAAAATTCATTTTTATTTCTAGTCTGACGCAACACTTGAGCGCGTTTCGTAAAACTTATTGCATTTTCAAAGACTTTAGCTAACACATACACAACAGAATAGAACTTTTACATCTCCGATTTTGTTTATATCTACATTTGAGTGAGGTGGATGGGGTGAGGTGGTATTTAATAAGGTATTAATTTCATCAACACAAGCCAGAACATGAAACAATGGGTATTGAATAGAAGTGATTGTAGAAAGCCTATTGGTCCATATTTCTTGATGCTTCTATATTGGAGCGGAGTCTTGAGGTGGGTAGAATATAGTTGTGCATTAATTGGCTGTTGATTGCTGGTGTTGACTTCTTGATGTGTAATGCCTCGCAAACATCAAGCCGCCTGCTATCGCTGTATCTATCGATGATTTCTGTGTTGTTTACTAGGATTTCTCTGGCGATGGTTTGGTTGTGGGAAGAGATTATATGTTCCTTAATGGAGCCCTGTTGCTTATGCATCGTTAAACGCCTAGAAAGAGATGTTGTTGTCTTGCCTATATACTGGGTTTTTTGGAGCTTACCGTCCCCAAGAGGGCATTTGAAGGCATAGACGACGTTAGTCTCTTTTAAAGCGTTCTGTTTTGTGTCTGGAGAGTTTCTCATGATTAGGCTGGCCGTTTTTCTGGTTTTATAGTAAATCGTCAGTTGTATCCTCTGATTTTTGTCTGTAGGGATAACGTTTCTATTAACAATATCTTTCAGGACCCTTTCCTCCGTTTTATGAGCTGTGGAAAAGAAGTTCCTGTAAAATAGTCTAATAGGGGGTATAGGTGTTGTGTTGGTTGTCTCTTCAGAGGTTGCATGGCGTTTCACTTTCCTTCTTATGATGTCTTTGACGAAACCATTGGAGAAGCCGTTGTTGACTAGGACCTGCCTTACCCTACAGAGTTCTTCATCGACTTGCTTCCATTCTGAGCTGTGGCTGAGAGCACGGTTGACATATGCGTTAACAACACTCCTCTTGTACCTATCTGGGCAGTCGCTTTTGGCATTTAGGCATATTCCTATGTTCGTTTCCTTAGTGTAGACTGCAGTGTGGAAACCTCCGCTCTTTTCCATGACTGTTACGTCTAGAAAGGGCAGCTTCCCATCCTTTTCCATCTCGTAAGTGAAACGCAGCACGGAACTCCGCTCAAATGCCTCCTTCAACTCCTGCAGATTTCTGACATCAGGTACCTGTGTAAAAATGTCGTCAACATACCTGCAGTATATGGCCGGTTTCATGTTCATGTCGACTAAGACTTTTTGCTCGATGGTACACATGTAGAAGTTTGCAAACAGGACACATAGGGGAGAACCCATGGCGACCCCATCTACTTGCTTATACATGTGCCCATCCGGGCTCAAGAAGGGTGCCTCTTTAGTACAAGCTTGGAGTAGTTTCCTTAGGATATTTTCTGGTATATCAAGAGGAGTACAGGCTGGATCACGATTCACTCTGTCGGCTATCATCCCAATTGTCTCGTCCACTGGTACGTTAGTGAACAGCGATTCTACGTCCAACGAGGCTCTTATTCCTGTGGCCCGTGTGCCCCGCAGTAAGTCAACAAATTCCTTTGGCGACTTCAGGCTGAAGGCGCAAGGGACATAAGGAGTCAGCAGGCCGTTGAGTCGCTTCGCCAGTCTGTACGTGGGTGTGGGTATCTGGCTAATGATTGGCCGAAGTGGGTTTCCAGGCTTGTGTGTCTTGACATTTCTGTACGCATATCCAAGCTTATATTCCCCAATGATCTTTGGCAGAGAAGGTCACTACCAAAGATACCTTACAAGCAGAACTTATTGCAGAAGGAGGAAAGAATCGAGGCAATTACAGAAGCACCATACTGTCCCCCGAGCTCAAAGCGGCAGCTAAAAGCTTTCGTGAGAACAAGGAGATAGTTGTCAGGAGAGGTGACACGTCGCCAATATATGTCATTCTTAAAAAAGACGAATATCTGGCGAAAATGAACCTCATACTCTCTGACCAAACTAAGTTCCAAAGGGTAACGAAGGACACTACAGCCGAATTGAAAGCAAAGGTCAACAAACTGATCGAAACTGTGAACGCCAAGAAATCCGGACTCCACCTGCCAAAGATCATTGGGGAATATAAACTTGGATATGCGTATGGAAATGTCAAGACACACAAGCCTGGAAACCCACTTCGGCCAATCATTAGCCAGATACCCACACCCACGTACAGACTGGCGAAGCGACTCAACGGCCTGCTGACTCCTTATATCCCTTGCGCCTTCAGCCTGAAGTCGCCAAAGGAATTTGTTGACTTACTGCGGGGCACACGGGCCACAGGAATAAGAGCCTCGTTGGACGTAGAATCGCTGTTCACTAACGTACCACTGGAGGAGACAATCGGGATGATAGCCGACAGAGTGTATCGTGATCCAGCCTGTACTCCTCTTGACATACCAGAAAATATCCTAAGGAAACTACTCCATGCTTGTACTAAAGAGGCACCCTTCTTGAGCCTGGATGGGCACATGTATAAGCAAGTAGATGGGGTCGCCATGGGTTCTCCCCTAGGTGTCCTGTTTGCAAACTTCTACATGGGTACCATCGAGCAAAAAGTCTTAGTCGACATGAACATGAAACCGGCCATATACTGCAGGTATGTTGACGACATTTTTACACAGGTACCTGATGTCAGACATCTGCAGGAGTTGAAGGAGGCATTTGAGCGGAGTTCCGTGCTGCGTTTCACTTACGAGATGGAAAAGGATGGGAAGCTGCCCTTTCTAGATGTAACAGTCATGGAAAAGAGTGGAGGTTTCCACACTGCAGTCTACACTAAGGAAACGAACATAGGAATGTGCCTAAATGCCAAAAGCGACTGCCCAGATAGGTACAAGAGGAGTGTTGTTAACGCATATGTTGACCGTGCTCTCAGCCACAGCTCAGAATGGAAGCAAGCCGACGAAGAACTCTGTAGGGTAAGGCAGGTCCTAGTCAACAACGGCTTCTCCAATGGTTTCGTCGAAGACATCATAAGAAGGAAAGTGAAACGCCATGCAACCTCTGAAGAGACAACCAACACAACACCTATACCCCCTATTAGACTATTTTACAGGAACTTCTTTTCCACAGCTCATAAAACGGAGGAAAGGGTCCTGAAAGATATTGTTAATAGAAACGTTATCCCTACAGACAAAAATCAGAGGATACAACTGACGATTTACTATAAAACCAGAAAAACGGCCAGCCTACTCATGAGAAACTCTCCAGACACAAAACAGAACACTTTAAAAGAGACTAACGTCGTCTATGCCTTCAAATGCCCTCTTGGGGACGGTAAGCTCCAAAAAACCCAGTATATAGGCAAGACAAAAACATCTCTTTCTAGGCGTTTAACGATGCATAAGCAACAGGGCTCCATTAAGGAACATATAATCTCTTCCCACAACCAAACCATCGCCAGAGAAATCCTAGTAAACAACACAGAAATCATCGATAGATACAGCGATAGCAGGCGGCTTGACGTTTGCGAGGCACTACACATCAAGAAGTCAACACCAGCAATCAACAGCCAATTAATGCACAACTATATTCTACCCACCTGAAGACTCCGCTCCAATATAGAAGCATCAAGAAATATGGACCAATAGGCTTTCTACAATCACTTCCATTTCAATACCCATTGTTTCGTGTTCTGGCTTGTGTTGATGAAATTAATACCCTATTAATGCCACCTCTTGTTCTGTCTTGTGTTGATGAAATTAATACCCTATTAATGCCACCTCATGTTCTGTCTTGTGTTGATGAAATTAATACACAATTAATGCCACCTCACCCCATCCACCTCACTCAAATGTAGATATAAACAAATCGGAGATGTGTAAGTTCTATTCAGTTGTGTATGTGTAAACTAAAGTCTTTGTAAATGTAATAAGTTTTACAAAACGCGCTCAATTGTCGCGTCAGACTAGAAATAAAAATGAATTTTGGAGAATTGATTTTTGAATTACCACCAACATTGAAAAGAAATGTAGGAAAGATCGAGAAAATTTGTGTTAGAATTTTTAATCTTACTTTTTCGGTCATATTTAATAATATATGTATACAGGAAAGACTGCTACCAAAATATACTAATATATATATATATATATATATATATATATATATATATATATATATATATATATATATATATATATATATATATATATATATATATATATAATATATATATATATATATATATATATATATATATATATATATATATATATATATATATATATATATATATATATATATATATATATATATATATATATATATATATATATATATATATATATATATATATATATATATATATATTAGCATTCAAAGAGGAGTAGAAATGAGTGATGACGCCTGCCTCCACCAACCCAGAAAGTTATTGAAAAAATTTATTTATTATCAAATGGACATTTTAAAGAATTATTTATTAACTGTTATATGTCACTGCTGCTGCTGCTGCTGCTGGTTTATATATCGTGATGAGGATGAAAATAATGATGACATTAATGTTGGGAATGAGACTGATGAGGGATATGAAACATGTGAAGATTTCTGAGTCTAACATAATATAATATATATATAATTTTTTTATAAAAATACCAATTTTTTATCAGAATTGAAATAAGTCTATATAAAATGGTAATTGTATTTTAATTATCTGATGGATGTTATGTAACGGCCTATTGAATGAATCACAATCATCAACTCCCCACTGTATGTGTTGGAAATTTTCAACATAAATACAACACTGTTGTATTATTATTAATTATTACTAAATCTACTAATCATTGTAGTGATTAAAATTAACCAAACGTAGAGTTCACATGTACTAATAATTACATCTGTACAATAAGGCTAGAATTCTTACGTCACCAGACGCCAGTATTGCGTCAGATTCCATTATAATAAACACAACTATATCCAGTGTGTCTGAGAATTGAATTTGATTCTCTATAAAACAACGGTGTTCTGTGTGATAATTAATTGCAGATAAACTGATCCCCAACTAATGCCAAATAAAGCGTTTATAGTTATAACTGTTATCTGGTAATAAATTTAACGTCACGCGTGAATGCCCTGGAGAGACTTTAATTCCTCTCCATTGCTCGTTCACCATCGTAAAACGGGCAAATAATAATATTTAACTCCTCTGAATAATAAACCCGTCCTTATCCGAGCATTTCAATCACAACTGCGAGAAATGATAATATTCGTAGTAAATAATTTGTGTATCAAACGCGGGACGCGGAGCGGGGCAGGGGAGACGCGAGTACACGAGGCGAGGCGACGCGCTCAGAGAGAGACGCCATTACCCAAGCCACCAGGGTAGACGCCACCAAGAGCTCCAGAAGAAAGTCGCCACTGTGAGGTGTGAAGAACCTTTGCAGACAACAACTTAGCTGGTGTCAGTGTCACTTACACATCGTGTTGAATTGTCAAGAGATTTAATTTGACATTCAGCCAGGAACCTGTTAAATTTGGTTCTGTGTAGCCCAGCGTGACCGGCCAGTGAAGCGCGTCGCATCTAGGCTAGGCTCGACACCACGTGTCCGTTACAACGACGCCTGAACCTAGGACGCGAACTTCGGCAAGCCTTAACTTACACAGTGCCCTATTAGCTAAGTACCTTTATTCCCATTTGATGCATCATTTAGGGGGGGGAGGGTTATAGCTGGGTAGCTTGTCGTCACGCAGAGCGACTATAAAAAACCACAGGTTATTATTTGCCTCCATTATTTAATCTAATTTTCTTGAACATAGATGTCTAGCAGCTTAATCTGTTGCTACTGAATATAATTTGATTTACAGCGTGTGTGAAGAATTCTCTGAGCTGACATTTCCCGTGTTAATCATCTCCCAGTGTTCCATGATGAGTCCAGGAGATTCCGAGGATGAGTCATAACAGATGTCTTGGAAATCGTCTTCAAGCTAAGACTCTTTCCGTATTCCTTAACTTCCATTATCTGTAGTATTATTCATGCAGAGCACTGCTTCTTTGGATTGACATGTGTTTATTATAATTATTAATTTCTCATGTTCATAATCTATGTTCTTATTGGTGATAAATATAATGATTCTATAATTGGTCATAGGATTAGATTATTGCATAATGAACTGGTGCACGAACCACACTAGTTCCTGGACATATATGAAGTTCCAGTAATAACCCCCCAATGTAGGTGTTTGAGGCTTTGATTCAGTTAAATTATACAGCCCATTAATTATATAAGTGATCATATTCTCTAGTATTTTATCCATAGTTACTGGTTTCATCTAGGAATTTTCCAATGATCATATTTTATTAGTTTCCCTCTTTACTATAAAAGCGGGTGGTCCTTTGTAATAGAATTTCTTTACATTAATATTTAAATAAATAGAGTCAAGCCCCAAATGTCCCACAGTATGATATATATCACAAGCATGAAGTTTATGACTCACGCCGTTTACCCGCGCTTCTTTGAATTTCTTCACTTTGACATTCAGAGCACTGGGCAGAAATCACATTACATCAACATCTATCTCTGACCGTCGCATTGCTTTGTTTTAATTAGACAGTCGGATTCCCCTGGTCCATGCCAGTTTTGAGTTGATTACTGTATATGATGCTTCTTTGGTCAATGTTGGAAACTAGTTCAACAAACAATTTAGTTATCGTCGAACCTATATCCAATATTTGCATTATGAATTTCAATTGTGATGCTGCTGGGTACCCATCTTCAGTAGAACCCATCCAGATATTTACACTATATAGAGTAATAATTTCTATATGTTTCCAATTATTTATTAATGGTGGTAGTTTATTTATACATTTTTATATCTATACTTCTAGAAGAATAATATTTTGATATTAAGTTTTGTAATTGAGATCTGAATGGTGGTAGTAATGGAGGAACCATTTTGGGTTTATGAGGTATGTTTTTCATATCTTTTTTTTTGGGGGGACACTAGTACTAGTTTCATTTGGTCTTTTTCATTCCCAACAGCCTTCAGTTCAGTCAAACTTCTCGTATCTTAAAAAAAAAAAAAAGCAAAAATAAATTAATAATGAACCTTGATATTTAGCACGTGCATTTTAACTAACATAAATAAATTTGAAGAAATAATGTACTATTAACTCATCACCTCTATTTTTCTCTTAATTTCAATTGTATCATCTTTATTATTGAAGGTGTATTATTATTCATATTTATTGGCGGTTCTATACCAAAAACGGGGCCTCGTAGCCTGGTGGATAGAGCGCAGGACTCGTAATTCTGTGGCGCGGGTTCGATTCCCGCATGAGGCAGACACAAATGGGCAAAGTTTCTTTCACCCTGAATGCCCCTACCTAGCAGTAAATAGGTACCTGGGAGTTAGTCAGCTGTCACGGGCTGCTTCCTGGGGGTGGAGGCCTGGTCGAGAACCGGGCCGCGGGGACACTAAAGCCCCGAAATCATCTCAAGATAACCTCAAGGTAAGGCGATACGCCAATTCCACATGAATATGCAGTGTTTTTGGTGAATTGCACAAAGGGAAGTCCAGCTGACCAATCTCACGTTTGATTTTCACACATCCAACTGCCAAGCATTTTAATTACATCCCCATTCGCACGTTCAATGCTCCCTTGGCTCTGTGGATGACGAGGTTTGCTATTAATGAGGACCATGTTGGGCCACATTTCGTTTTTTAGCTCTTGAAAGACCTCGGCCACAAATTCACGGCCGTTATCACTCTGCAAAATTCATGGGGCTCCCAAGAGAGCAAATATATCGAACAAGTGGCGTGCCACTTCAATCGCCCGTTTACTGCGAAGAGCTCGTAAAACCGAAAACTTTGTTAAATGATCCTGATAATGCAAAATATATTTATACACACATCCTCCTTCTTTTTGGATATTTATTAAGTCCATTTGTCCTCGCTCGGCAAAACTGGCCGATACAATGGGCCGTATTACCCCTTTTTTTCGTCGAGGAAGTCGTTTCAAATTGCATATGTGGCAGAGTGAAATAAAGAGTTTCACCGATTGTTGAGTGACGTTAGCGATAGTTTTACTTACTTCAAAATAAGTTCTCTTTTCTCCTCCGTGACAAACTGCTCTGTGTGCATCATAAATCGTATAATACAATTGCCCTTGATGTATGAAACGACGACACATCCGGCCAGGATCAGCTGTTGTTCCTGTTGATGTTGTTGTTACAGCCGTAGTAGAATGATGATGATGATAATTGTCACTGGTCAGTTTACGCTTGGTCCCCCGCTTCATTCTTCGTTCAGTTTCGTCGATGGTTACTAGGACGTCATCCCCAAATAGATTTTTGACATCATATCGAGACAATAGATCATATTCATGAAAGATTTCCAATTCAGTTTCAATTGAGCATTTTTGACTTCCTCAAAGTATTGTGCTAATTTTTCTCGAGTGAAAATTTTCCGACTCCCAGGCCCACCTTTTTCCAACATTTGGCTTATCTTTAGCTCAAATTCATGTTTGCTGCAAAGTTCTTCGTTTTTCTTTCGCTTTGATATCATCCTATCACTATTTTAATTATAGTTCAATTTGTTTATTATATAACCGCCAAGTTTTTTTTTTATACCATAGAACAGTGACGCACAAATCGCCTAGAACACTAGTGATGATAATGGAATTTGAATTGAAAATAAGAGTTTGAAGCCTTTACTGTAAACCTGAAGAATGTCGACATATAAATATAAAAAAAAATATGTAAATATAATGCCATGCCTAGTAAATATATATTGTGGTCAGACGGATTTAATAAATTTGCCATTCATTAATTACATGCCAAAATGAGTGGACAACATAGCATGAATGTGTAACAACACATAGCAACATAGCATCAGAATGTTTAACAACATTTTTTTTTGAAGTTTGAAAGTGCACGTCTAGACACATTTAACAATTGGAAATTTCCATGGATTTCCCCTCTAAATTTAGCTAGGGATGGATTTTTTTATCTTAAAAGAAACGATGCATGTGCATGTATTTTCTGTAATACAGTTATCAAGAACTGGCAAATAAACGATATTCCACATAATAAACATAGACAAAGAGTTCCTTATTGTCCATTTATCATGGAAAAACCCATTGGTAATGTCCCTTTAGAGTTATGTGAAGTTATTCTGCAATCCAATTTAGTCCTCTCATTGTCACCTCATTGTCCCAGTGTCGATCGAACATATGAAGATTGTAAAAATCGCCTGGAAAGTTTAGCACATGGCCACTTACATTACCAAACTCAGAAGATCTAAGTTCAGCTGGATTCTTTTATACAGGTCTTAGTGATCATGTGAAATGTGCTTTTTGTAATCTTGGGCTATGGAATTTTGACATTTCTGACAAGCCTCTACTTCTTCATATTCAATGGAATCCGAAATGTAGCTTTCTGAAAAGTTTCATGGATTTATCCTCGAACAAGATTGAGATTACAATACGAAAATTTCGAGAGGTATCTGTAAAATGATAAAAAAAATCTCATTCATTCTTTAATTGAAGGAATGGATACCATATGCCAAACCATTTACTATGATAATATACCTCGAGATATTATACACAGTATTGTAAAAGAAACTATAGAAAAAAAGAATTTGTAGTATTGTTTTCATATATTTTATTTTGGTATAAATGTCAGGAAAAACAATTTGGGAAAAATTTGGTAAAAAATTTTCCTCAAATTATAAAAGATATAGAAACTATGATTAGCTCATCACATGAAGAAATTATAAATTCAAGGTTTATTTCTGAAATAATAATGCCCATTTCTGATAATGGAGGAATAAGACACCAACAGCATGGGGACCTATTTATTTAATTTTTTAGTAGAAACAAATAAATAAATTTTTCAGACCATGTTAATGTATCTGGTAACTTGTATAATTTTACAACAGCATAAATACATGTATAACTTGACTACAACGACTTAATAACATTAATCCATATGCTTATATACGGTAACTAAATAGAACATGGTCTGCAGGACGCCGAATCCTTATTAACTATTGGTACAAGTAAGGCAAACGTTTAACATAATTTTCAAGTAGAATCAGGGCTTAAAGAGTAGCATATAGTGGCCTAACACATGACAGAAATAATGTGCCAATCCCAGACATAATGTGAAATGGTAAATTACTAGTAGCTGTAGAATACACCTATAGGACAAATTTAACATTACTCTTACAAGTGAGAGTAAGTAGCTGCGGACAGCGTAATACTTAGGGGCCGGTGCTGCACCCCCCCAGTACCCCATCAATAAAGGACAAAGTACATAGGACTGTGCGTAGGGTTTTGTGCCGCTGAACATTGGAAGGGGAGGAGGGTGGGAAAAATTTTTTCCTTTGACTTATGAAGCGGAGCGTGACTGGAGCAAGAGAGAACGCATGACCTCTCCTCTCTTCTTTATATAGGCCCCACGGCGCTCCGCACGCTGCGCTGCGGATCGCGCTGTGCAACTGTCTTTCTCCTCCATAAGAAATTCCTCCGCATTCCTACATAATGCAGCGGTCATTTTCTGATAATGGAGGAATAAGACACCAACAGCATGGGGACCTATTTATTTAATTTTTTAGTAGAAACAAATAAATAAATTTTTCAGACCATGTTAATGTATCTGGTAACTTGTATAATTTTACAACAGCATAAATACATGTATAACTTGACTACAACGACTTAATAACATTAATCCATATGCTTATATCCGGTAACTAAGTAGAACATGGTCTGCAGAACGCCAGATCCTTATTAACTATTGGTACAAGTAAGGCAAACGTTTAACATAATTTTCAAGTAAAATCAGGGCTTAAAGAGTAGCATATAGTGGCCTAACACATGACAGAAATAATGTGCCAATCCCAGACATAATGTGAAATGGTAAATTACTAGTAGCTGTAGAATACACCTATAGGACAAATTTAACATTACTCTTACAAGTGAGAGTAAGTAGCTGCGGACAGCGTAATACTTAGGGGCCAGTGCTGCACCCCCACTCCGCAGAGCCAGCAGGCCGGACCCCCACCCCCGAAGGGCGAGTGCCCGCTGGCCGCGGAATGTTTTAAATGTGGAAGCGTGATGACATCTTGCCTGACGTACGAGTGAAAAACGTCACTCCTCCACCGTCCGACGGCCTTAATTGTTTCCTGTACATGCCCGTCAAGTGACAGCTGCGTGGCTCGTCCAATCCGGAAAGAATGTGGGGCGTAGTCATTGGGAGGGCGCTGGCCGCATAAGGAGCATCAGCGTGTAGGGGCGTTGACTTCTCATCTGACGTTGGGGGCCGTGCCACCAGGAATGGCGTAGCCGCAAGTTCTGCGTCGCGGGGTGTCATGGAATTTTTCCTTGTCTGCGTCCACATCCGTGCCCGTACACCCGTTACCTCTGCCGTTAAAACACAGTCAGGAATTTCCAGAACTGAAAAAAGGTACAGAGTCGGGCGTACATGGCTGGTAAATGCTGCTAGGTAAGCAGCATCCTGGAAGTGACCAATGGAGCCCCTTCTGGTGCATGGGTATACAAGGCGGGCGTCTTGATGTCCGCGTGTAGTGGGCGTATTACCTCGTGCATGCCTCGCGTGCTATGCCCCGCCACGCCAGCACATCCTCGTGTCGTCGTCATTGTTGTATCCCGCCCTTGCAGAGACTAGCCCAGTGAGGTTGACCCCATGGCGGGTGAGTAGGTCCTGCGTGTGCCAATCCGTTCAGTCCGTCGGGAGTGTTCATCGTGCGCGATCCTATGCTCTCCGTCCATGAGGTGTTCCCCGATGGTCTGTAGTCGTTCTCGTGCGTGCTTCGCGTGCTGTGCACCGCCACGCCAGGTCGTCCTCGTGGGCGTCGTCGTTGCTGCATCCCGCCCATGCGGAGGCTAGCCTAGCGAGGCTGGCCCCAGTGCAGCTGAGTAGTTCCTTCATTCGCCCATCCGTGCAGTCCATCGAGAGTGTTCTTCGGGCGCAAAACCAATGTTCCCCGTCCATGAGGTGTTCCCCGATGGTCTGTAGTCGTTCTGGAAATATTACGGCAGTAAGAGTTGGCAGGGGTGAACATGTGGCATAAGTAGGACAGTGTGGTAAAGCAGGGGGGGGGGAAATTAAACGCTCCGAAAACCAAACGAACAGGGCACCTTGCAACAAGCTGAAAACAACATGGTAGAAGATTCACTAACACTTCAAGTTGAGCTAAATAGTATTTGTGATGGCAAAAGCTTGTCAGAGGCAGTTTAATGCTGATAAATGTGAAGTTTTGAGGCTAGGTAATGATGAAAAGGATTACTAGTCACAAGCAGATGATGTCAGGATTGCGAAGGGAATGCGAGAGGGGACTGGGAATTGCAATTAGTAAGATGGTTAAAACCAAAGGAGCAATGCATGCTCGGTCGTAATTGAGGTGAATAGGACACTTGGCAATATTAATAAAGCATTAGTAACAAGACGCCTGGAGTTGTGTTTCCGTTAATCGTGCAATGAATTTGTGCCTTAGTTAGAATAAGCAATTCTGTATTTTGCGTCATACTATAGACGTAAATAAATTCCCTTGAACGTGTACAGCGTAGGAAATTAAAAAAGACTTGGGTAAATACTGGTTCGATAACATGGTTGTTAAAATTGTAGACCAATTACCACGAAACGTAGCGGAGGATGGGACCTTCCAATGTTCCATGCATGGGAAGACATGTACTATAGAACGTCATTAAATTCGCATGAACGTGTAATATACTGCAATTAATGCGTGAATATGTGAGAACAACCCACACCCCCAAAATGCAAAAGGGGGCACCTCAACAAGCTTGATATTACGTCAATACGGCCTGTCAACCGCATTTTTTAACTGGTCGTTAGTCAGAATAAAATGAGCTGTATAATGTCCTACGATTTTTCCGGTGAAGCATGCCCGTGTCACCCCTTGAGTGGCTTTAATCCTTAACGACCAACCAACAACCGTACCACTAATCTTACCGCAAATGGGCTGTATAAGAATACCATAAAGACTATCCCCAACAGTCTGTGGATAGTAAAACAAATTAATAATTGATAGAATAAAGCGTCCCAGACTGTTACAAGTAGGCGGATTAATGAATATTAAAAGTCATTAACATAACTAAGTACTTTTCATCTACGGGCTCACCATAGCCCGTGATGCCCGGAACCCCCCGTTCCAGGCAGTGAATCTTTAACAACAACAATTAAGTACTTTAGAATGTCGGTAATAGTAATTCTCAATATCATTTGTATAGATATAAGTATAAAAGTAACAAATATAAACTTAGAAAGCCTTCATAATTATAGTTTTTTAAATATGTTCCGGAATCCCAGTGACCGATTAATTAAAAGGAAGGAACAATTGTGAACAGTATTTAATACGGTAGGGTAGGCCAAGGTGTGACGACGAAATAATGATTAAAAGGGAAGCAGCAATGTTTAAGGTTTATCGTTAAACAGTAATAACAAATCCAATAAGAACACATCCCAAACTGAGAGAAATAAGCAGCGTAATTAAGTAACTATTGTGATTAAAGTTTTAATTAAGTTAGGTAAGGGTAAGAATGATTGGGGTTGTGAGAATACGTAGCATCGCGTAGTATTTACAAACTTGGAAAGCCTCGAGTACCACAGCGTTACAGGATGAAGGAAGTACCATCAACAAACAAAAGAGGTTTCAGATTTCCAGAACAGAATACCTAATTACCTCAGTGATAACAGGGATAATAATATAATCCATGTAACATATAATAGAAGTACAAATAGCGAATGTCCATAATCCTTAAATAATTACTGTATATAAATATGTAGCGTGAATAAGTTATTGAATATGTGAAGAGTAAATTAGTAAGAATTAAATGCCTTAAAGAAGTACAGGATTAAATTTGTAACGTGAGACCCAGCGACCGACAATAAAAAATTACCGCACTTGACTGGCCGATAATTCCTAAGTAAGGAAAAACATGCGACTACAGAATTACCTAAAGGGAAGCACTTAAAAGAAAATATACAATAATCCGAACATGAAAACAGGAAGAAAAACTTCCCTACTTCGCAGAAACAGAGAAAATAACAGTTGATAAGTAACTGCGTGAATGAGATATTAAGTCAGTGAAGGGAAAAAAAAAGAATTAAAAGTGTGTAGACCGCTTGACCTGTAAGTTTTTTAGCTTAAATTCTTAAAGAGTATGAATAGACTTGACCTTAACTGTAATCCTATTGGGACGTGACAGGATAAGCTCACGCGCCAATGCTACCGAGGACTGAAGAAGGATTAACCTAATTTACCCACTAAATGAAACGCACGAGACTGAGAAAATTAAGTTTCAGTTAAATTAAGCAGCTTAAATATTTACTATTGTGATTAAAGTTTTAGTTAATTTATTGAAGGACGAATTGAAAGGGTGTGGGAGAATACGTAGAATCATATGTTATTTACAAACTTGTAAATCCACGAGGCCACAGCGTTTCAAGAAGAGGGAAGTATCGTCACCAACAAAGGAGTAGCCGAAGTAATACAGAGCATAGTACCTAAGTACCACCGAGGTAACAGGAATAATAAAGAACCCATGTACAATTAATAGAAGAGCTAATAACGAATGAGCCTAAGCCTTAGTAAATTAAGGTCTATAAATATGTATCTTGAATAAGTAATAAGTGTGTAAAGTGTAATTTAATAAGAATTAAATGGGGATAGTCTGTTTAACCTGAAAGATTTAGGCTTGAAAGCTGAAAGAGGAAAATTAATACTTAATCGTAGCTGTAATCCAACGGGAACTTGGCTTGAAAAGCTCACGCGTCCCTGCGCCCAAGGTCAGAAGAAGGGAGTAACTTAAGTTACCAGTTGTCTAAATGAATACCGCACCAAACCCCATCCACTGTAAAACTTATATTGAAGAGTAAAACCTTAATCTTAACATTAATTCAAAAGGAAAGACTGCAATATCCTGCCCCGAAGGGATTTGATTGGCTTGAACGATCGTGCGCAGGTATTAATAATATTCAAATATAATCCAACATAATAATAAAAATAGAATACTCCGAAGTAATCAATATAATAACTATATGACCCATATAAAATACATATCAACGTAAAAGTACCCGATAAAATGAATATAAGGAAAACAGTTCTTTAACCTTAACTGAGACCTGCTTGTGTCCGGAGAGACACACACACAACAAATTAAAATTGTGGTAACTGAGTCCCATACAGCCCGCAAAGAACTGCGTCCATTACAGTCTAAAATTAACTGAGTCGATTACATTGAAGTCCATCATATGTTGTCCTCCGCATGCAGGCCGACAAATAAATTGATTTGCCTATTGCGATTAAAGTTTTAATTAAGAAGCGTTAAGCGTAAGATAAGTATAAGATTGGATTAAAGAATAACCACTTAATGTGTAAACCACAGCTTATAATCTTAATGCTGGAGATTAAAAGCTTAATCTCGTCCGAAGGAAGTTAAATAATGACTGTGACATGCATGTGTCCGGACGGCACTGACTCCATAAATATAAGGATGATAATAAATATAAGAAATATAAGGTCCAATACAGCGGTTTCCATAGTAAGTTGCTCTCCGAATGCGTGGTACGTTTATCAGCCTCGTGAATTTGCTGATTGCACATCAGCTGTAACGGTCAGCAGACGGAGCGTCGTCACCTGTTGAAATAAAAAAACAATTTTTGGGGGGAATGTCAAAGAGATATTTATTTCTGGTGTGGTGAAAATGGGTCCTTGCGTCTGTCCAGGGAGATTTTCGGAGCAGCAAATTATAAAGTTGGTTACTGAGTCCATTGCAATGATCTCCAACATCTGAAGTCGTTGTTGGTGGGACTTCCTGCTACACCAGCGGTCAAACTGGTACAGCCAGCGGCCAGGGACAATCCACGCCCAGGGTAAACCAGCAGCCAGTGATGCCGCATAAAAATTTTTCGGGCTTAACCGTCAGACAATAAGTCTGGCAATCCAGCAGCGAGGCGGCCGCATAGTAATTCTGGGCTTAACCGGCAGACAAAAGGTCTGGCACTCCAGCAGCGAGGGAGGCTGCATTAAATTCCGGGCTTAACCGGCAGACATTAGGTCTGGCAATACAATAGCGAGGGCGGCTGCATAATAATTCCGGACTTAACCGGCAGACATAGGTCTGGCAATCCAATAGCGAGGGCGGCTGCATAATAATTCCGGGCTTAACCGTCAGACATAGGTCTGGCAATCCAATAGCGAGGGCGGCTGCATAATAATTCCGGGCTTAACCGGTAGACATAGGTCTAGCAATCCAATAGCGAGGGCGGCTGCATAATAATTCCGGGCTTAACCGGCAGACATAGGTCTGGCAATCCAATAGCGAGGGCGGCTGCATAATAATTCTGGGCTTAACCGGCAGACATAGGTCTAGCAATCCAGCAGCGAGGAGAGCTGCATTAAAAATCCGGGCTTAACCGTCAGACAATAATTCTGGCAATCCAGCAGCGATGGAGGCTGCATAAGAATTCCGTCTTAACCAGCAGACAATATGTCTAGCAATCCAGCAGCCACATAAAAGGATCCGGGCTTAACCGGCGGACAAATTTCCGGCAAACTAACATCGATGAACTGAATAAATATAAAATTCCCGGGCTTAACCGGCAGACTATAATTCTGGCAAGCTGGCGGCAAGGGCAAGGCTGTATAAGAATTCCGCATTAATCGTCGGACAATAGGTCTGGGGCAGCCTAAAATGCCCTGCTTGGGCATGACCTAGCTGGAACATCTACAGGCCACGTGGGGAACAGCGCTGGGCATACGCCGACACTTGGGAGGAATCTAGCTTTACATTTAGAACATAAGATACCACTTTACCTTGGAGAAAGTTGAGTAGTGTAGACCGACCCTAGTTTTTCAGCATGTGAGGTTGAAGGGCCCACGGAGTTAAACTCAACCAGGGTGGGGGCTGTGATCGAGGTAGCAATCGTAGTTTCCATAGCTTCTGGAAGTCCCAAGAACACAGAAAAAATTTTTTCCTTTGACTTGTGAAGCGGAGCATGACTGGAGCAAGAGAGAACGCATGACCTCTCCTCTCTTCTTTATATAGGCCCCCACGGCGCTCCGCACGTTGCGCTGCGGATCGCGCTGTGCAACTGTCTTTCTCCTCCATCAGAAATTCCTCCGCATTCCTACATAATGCAGCGGTCATTTACCACCAACAATAGCATCACCACCACAACATCCAACATTAAAAATCCACACGCATCCAATACAACCAGCACCTCACAAACAATAACCACCACCCTCCCCAAACCCCACCAACACAACAACCCCCACCACAACCCAAACAATAACCACCACAAC